>NW_027601802.1:0-73337 GCF_053455715.1 Rhinoraja longicauda
GTCTCCTCTCATCCTTCTAAATTCCAGTGTATACAAGCCTAGTCGCTCCAGTCTTTCAACATATGACAGTCCCGCCATTCGGGGAATTAACCTAGTAAACCGTGGTGTCATCTATCTGCCTGTGGGTTGTTGCTGAAGCAACACGGATGGGAATCTAACGCAGGAGCAACAGTGATGACACTGCCCAATCCGACTGCCCTCAGTGTTTTCAATAGACAATAGACAATAGACAATAGGTGCAGGAGTAGGCCATTCAGCCCTTCGAGCCAGCACCGCCATTCAATGCGATCATGGCTGATCACTATCAATCAGTACCCCGTTCCTGCCTTCTCCCCATACCCCCTCACTCCGCTATCCTTAAGAGCTCTATCCAGCTCTCTCTTGAAAGCATCCAACGAACTGGCCTCCACTGCCTTCTGAGGCAGATAATTCCACACCTTCACCACCCTCTGACTGAAAAAGTTCTTCCTCATCTCCGTTCTAAATGGCCTACCCCTTATTCTCAAACTGTGGCCCCTTGTTCTGGACTCCCCCAACATTGGGAACATGTTATCTGCCTCTAATGTGTCCAATCCCCTAATTATCTTATATGTTTCAATAAGATCCCCCCTCATCCTTCTAAATTCCAGTGTATACAAGCCCAATCGCTCCAGCCTTTCAACATACGACAGTCCCGCCATTCCGGGAATTAATCTAGTGAACCTACGCTGCACGCCCTCCATAGCAAGAATATCCTTCCTCAAATTTGGAGACCAAAACTGCACACAGTACTCCAGGTGCGGTCTCACCAGGGCCCGGTACAACTGTAGAAGGACCTCTTTGCTCCTATACTCAACTCCTCTTGTTACGAAGGCCAACATTCCATTGGCTTTCTTCACTGCCTGCTGAACCTGCATGCTTCCTTTCATTGACTGATGCACTAGGACACCCAGATCTCGTTGAACTCCCCCTCCTCCTAACTTGACACCATTCAGATAATAATCTGCCTTTCTATTCTTACTTCCAAAGTGAATAACCTCACACTTATCTACATTAAACTGCATCTGCCATGTATCCGCCCACTCACACAACCTGTCCAGGTCACCCTGCAGCCTTATTGCATCTTCCTCACAATTCACACTACCCCCCAACTTAGTATCATCTGCAAATTTGCTAATGGTACTTTTAATCCCTCCGTCTAAGTCATTAATGTATATCGTAAATAGCTGGGGTCCCAGCACCGAACCTTGCGGTACCCCACTGGTCACTACCTGCCATTCCGAAAGGGACCCATTTATCCCCACTCTTTGCTTTCTGTCTGTTAACCAATTTTCTATCCATGTCAGTACCCTACCCCCAATACCATGTGCCCTAATTTTGCCCACTAATCTCCTATGTGGGACCTTGTCGAAGGCTTTCTGAAAGTCGAGGTACACCACATCCACTGACTCTCCCTTGTCAATTTTCCTAGTTACATCCTCAAAAAATTCCAGTAGATTTGTCAAGCATGATTTCCCCTTCGTAAATCCATGCTGACTCGGAACGATCCCGTTACTGCTATCCAAATGCTCAGCAATTTCGTCTTTTATAATTGACTCCAGCATTTTCCCCACCACTGATGTCAGACTAACTGGTCTATAATTACCCGTTTTCTCTCTCCCTCCTTTCTTAAAAAGTGGGATAACATTTGCTATCCTCCAATCCACAGGAACTGATCCTGAATCTATAGAACATTGAAAAATGATCTCCAATGCTTCCACTATTTCTAGAGCCACCTCCTTAAGTACTCTGGGATGCAGACCATCAGGCCCTGGGGATTTATCAGCCTTCAGTCCCATCAGTCTACCCAAAACCATTTCCTGCCTAATGTGGATTTCCTTCAGTTCCTCCATCACCCTAGGTTCTCCAGCCCCTAGAACATTTGGGAGATTGTGTGTATCTTCCTCAGTGAAGACAGATCCAAAGTAACGGTTTAACTCGTCTGCCATTTCTTTGTTCCCCATAATAAATTCCCCTGCTTCTGTCTTCAAGGGACCCACATTTGCCTTGACTATTTTTTTCCTCTTCACGTACCTAAAAAAACTTTTGCTATCCTCCTTTATATTATTGGCTAGTTTACCCTCGTACCTCATCTTTTCTCTCCTCATCAGGGAGACTGTTTATGGCAACCATTAGTGAAACTCCTGCAGTTCAAACTCTCCACACATTGCACAACTGAAGATAGACACAAAATGCCGGAGTAACTCAGCGGGTCAGGCAGCATCTCTGGAGAGAAGGAATGGGTGACATTTCAGGCCGAGACCCTGCGTCAAACAATAGACAATAGGTGCAGGAGTAGGCCATTCGGCCCTTGGAGCCAGCACCACCATTCAATGTGATCATGGCTAATCATTCTCAATCAGTACCCCGTTCCTGCCTTCTCCCCATACCCTCTGATTCCGCTATCCTTAAGAGCTCTATCTAGCTCTCTTGAATGCATTCAGAGAACTGGCTTCCACTGTCTTCTGAGGCAGAGAATTCCACAGATTCACAACTCTCTGACTGAAAAAGTTTTTCCTCATCTCAGTTCTAAATGGCATCCCCCAACATTGGGAACATGTTTCCTGCCTCTAACGTGTCCAACCCCTTAATAATCTTATATGTGACCTAGAGTCAGTGGTTACAACTGAAAACAACTGAGTTAAAGACGACATAAATATTATAAAACAAGCAGTGGGGCAGCACGGTGGCGCAGTGGCAGTTATTGCCTTACAGCACCAGAGACCCGGGTTCAATCCTGACCACAGGTGCTTGTTTGTACGGAGTTTGTACATTCTCTCTGTGACCAGAGTGGGTTTCCTCAGGGTGCTCTGGTTTTCTCCCATGCTCCAAAGACGTAGGTTAATTGGCTTTGGTATAATTATCTTGAATTATATTTGAAGGCGCTCGACATCGATGCGGTGTCCTGGGAGAGCCTTGCAGCTGACCATACGAGGTGGAGAGGTACCCTGAACCAACATCTCAAAACGGGGGAAGAGAAACTGATGAAGACAGCGGCAGACAAGCGGGCACGCAGAAAGGAGTGCGGCAACTTAAACAGACCAGAGACCACATACAAATGTGACCTTTGCGACAGAGAATGTCGCTCCCGCATTGGTCTCTTCAGCCACAAGCGACGTTGCTCTAGCCGAGGTTTGGAGCCAGCAGCCAACTAGGATGCATCATCAGCCATGACCAAGGGGGCCTAAGAATGATCAATTGTCCCTACTGTGTGCGGGATACTGCTAATGTGTGGCGATCGCTGGTCGGCGCAGACTCGGTGTGTAGAAGGACGGGCCTGTTTCCACGCTGTATCTCTAAACTAAACTAAACAGCACAATTATAGAATTGATTTGGCCAAAGGTAGCTGTGATCCAGTGGAGAAATGTAGAAAAGGGGGAAGACGGCGGGTGAAGAGAAATGACATTCTGGCCTTCCATCACAGTGAGGAGGGGACTGGAGGGGACTCACTGTGATGGATGTTTCTTTTTTTTGTTTTTTTGTTTTGTGTTGGTTTGTGGTTGTGTAAATTGCTTATTTTATTGCTCTTACTGTTGGACTGTGGGTGACGAAACCTCGTCCAAAAGACTTGTTTTTTGGATAGTAGTCAATAGTCAATTTATTTGTCACATACACATAAATGTGCAGTGAAATGAAAAATTACCCGCAATTCAACAATAAGACCAATAAGAATAATCAATAAAAATGCAATAACACATACCATCATAACCAACACCAAACAAAAGAAACATCCATCACAGTGAGTCTCCTCCAGTCACCTCCTCACTGTGATGGAAGGCCAGAATGTCTTTATGATAATAAAGGTAATTCTGATTCTGAAGAGTACAAAATAATTTGATCGCAGTTAGCTAGGTCCCAGAGTTTTCTAGAATGCTGTTGTATTTAATAAGATCACCAGAACAAAAATCTTAGGATGTATTTAACATGATTGCAGCAGCAAGCAGCAGCAGTAGCAGCAGCAGCAGCAGCAGCAGCAGCAGCAGCAGCAGCAGCAGCAGCAGCAGCAGCAGCAGCAGCAGCAAGCAGCACCAAGCTGTGTTGCTTGGGAAGTAGTGTGTGGGGATTGTGTGGGGATTGTGTGGGGATTGTGTGGGGATTGTGTGGGGATTGTAAGGAGTAAGACCTGTGTGATCTCCCGGACTAGTTTCGATCGCCTAGCTTGGGGTCGGAGAGGAATTTCCCGGATTTTTTCCCAAATTGGCCTGGGTTTTTTATCCGGTTTTTCGCCTCTCCCAGGAGATCACTCAGTTCTTTTGGGTGGGCGGTTGGAGCGGTTGGAGTAGCGGCCGGGCGGTAGGTTTAGTAACCGAGCGCGGGGCTTTGTTTGGAGAGTATGACTGCCAGGGCAGTTTTTTGTTCTGGGTGTCAGATGTGGGGAATCTGGGAGTCTGATAGTCTTCCAGACATCCACATCTGCGCCAGGTGTGACGAGATGGGGCTCCTAAGGGACCGTATTAGGAACCTGGAGCGGCAGATTGATGACCTCCGTCTGATCAGGGAGAGTGAGGAGGTTATAGATAGGAGTTACAGGGAGGTGGTCACTCCTAGACCACGGGAGGTAGACAAGTGGGTCACTGTTAGGGGGGGCAAGGAACAGAGGCAGGGACTAGGGAGTACCCCGGTGGCTGTACCCCTTGGAAATAAGTACTCCTGTTTAAGTACTGTTGGGGGGGACAGCCTACCAGGGGGCAACGACGGTGCCCGGGCCTCTGGCAAGGAGTCCGGCCCTGTTGCTCAGAAGGGTAGGGAAAGGAAGAGGAGAGCAGTAGTAATAGGGGACTCTATAGTGAGGGGGTCAGATAGGCGTTTCTGTTGGGGGGAGGGACTCAAACACAGATAGCTAATAGGCAGTGTGTGAGGCAGGAGGCAGAAAAGGGAAACACTCAGACCCAATATGTAGGAGAGAAAGAAGGGAAAAGAAATAAACTGAGAATAAGAAATGATGGGTCCCTTAAATGTGTATATTTTAATGCTAGGAGCATTGTAAGAAAGGTGGATGAGCTTAGAGCCTGGATTGACATCTGGAAGTATGATGTTGTGGCGATCAGTGAAACATGGTTGCAGGAGGGTTGCGATTGGCAATTAAATATTCCAGGATTTCATTGTTTCAGATGTGATAGAATCGGAGGGGCAAGAGGTGGGGGTGTTGCATTGCTTGTCAGGGAGGATATCACAGCAGTGCTTTGGTAGGACAGACTAGAAGGCTCGATTAAGGAGGCTGTTTGGGTGGAACCCAGAAATGAGAAAGGTTTAGCAACACTTATAGGGGTGTATTATAGACCGCCAAATAGGGAACGAGAATTGGAAGAGCAAATATGTAAGGAGATAGCAGATATTAGTAGTAAGCACAGAGTGGTGATTGTGGGTGATTTCAATTTTCCGTATATAGACTGGGAATCACATTCTGTTAAAGGGCTGGATGGTTTGGAGTTTGTAAAATGTGTGCAGGATAGTTTTTTGCAGCAATACGTAGAGGTGCCTACCAGAGAAGGGGCAGTGTTGGACCTCCTGTTAGGAAATGAGATGGGTCAGGTGACGGAGGTATGTGTTGAGGAGCACTTTGGGTCTAGTGATCATAATGCCATTAGTTTCAATATCATTATGGAAAAGGTCAAATCTGGACCAAGGGTTGAGATTTTGGATTGGAGAAAGGCTAATTTTGAGGAGATGAGAAAGGATTTAAAAGGAGTGAAATGGAAATTGTTGTTTTATGAAAAGGATATAATAGAGAAATGGAGGATATTTAAAGGTGAAATTTTGAGAGTACAGAGTCTTTATGTCCCTGTTCGGTGGAAAGGAAAGAATAATAATTTGAAAGAGCCGTGGTTTTCCAGGGAAATTGGACACTTGGTTCGGAAAAAGAGGGAGATATACAATAAATATAAGCGGCAGGGAGTAAATGAGGTTCTTGAGGAATATAAAGAATGTAAAAGGAATCTTAAAACGGAAATTAGAAAAGCGAAAAAAAGATATGAGGCTGCTTTGGCAAGTAATGTAAAAGTAAACCCCAAGGGGTTCTACAGATATGTCAATAGCAAAAGGATAGTGAGGGATAAAATTGGTCCATTAGAGAGTCAGAGTGGACAGCTATGTGCTGAGCCGGAAGAAATGGGGGAGATATTAAACAATTTCTTTTCTTCGGTATTTATCGAGGAGAAGGATATTGAATTATGTGAGGTAAGCGAAACAAGTAGAGTAGTGATGGAAATTAGGAGGATTAAAGAAGAGGAGGTACGGACACTTTTGAAGAATATAAAAGTGGATAAGTCTCCAGGTCCTGATAGGATATTCCCTAGGACATTGAGGGAAGTTAGTGCAGAAATAGCAGGGGCTATGACGGAAATATTTCAAACGTCATTAGAAACAGGGATGGTGCCGGAAGATTGGCGCATTGCGCATGTTGTGCCTTTGTTTAAAAAAGGTTCTAAAAGTAAACCTAGCAATTATAGACCTATTAGTTTGACGTCTGTGGTGGGAAAATTAATGGAAAAGATACTTAGGGACAATATATATAATTATTTGGATAATCAAGGTCTGATTAGAAACAGTCAACATGGATTTGTGCCTGGAAGGTCATGTTTGACTAATCTTCTTGAATTTTTTGAAGAGGTTACCAGGGAAATTGATAAGGGCAAGGCTGTGGATGTTGTCTATATGGACTTCAGTAAGGCATTTGACAAGGTTCCACATGGAAGGTTGATTAAGAAGGTTAAATCGTTGGGTATTAATAGTGAGGTTGCAAGATGGATTCAACAATGGCTGAATGGGAGATACCAGAGGGTAACGGTTGACAATTGTATGTCAGGTTGGAGGCCAGTGTCTAGTGGAGTGCCCCAAGGATCTGTGTTGGGTCCACTGTTGTTTGTCATTTACATTAATGATCTGGATGATGGTGTGGCAAATTGGATTAGTAAATATGCAGATGATACTAAGATAGGTGGAGTAGTTGAAAGTGAGGTAGATTTTCAAAGTCTACAGAGAGACTTGGGCCTTTTGGAAGGGTGGGCTGAAAGATGGCAGATGGAGTTTAATGCTGATAAATGTGAGGTGCTGCATTTTGGTAGGACAAATCAAAATAGGACGTACAGGGTAAATGGTAGGGAATTGAGGAATGCAGTGGAACAGAGGGATCTGGGAATAACTGTGCATTGTTCCCTGAAGGTGGAATCTCATGTGGATAGGGTGGTGAAGAAGGCGTTTGGTATGCTTGCCTTTATAAATCAGAGCATCGAGTATAGAAGTTGGGATGTAATGTTGAAATTGTACAGGGCATTGGTGAGGCCGAATCTGGAGTATGGTGTGCAGTTCTGGTCGCCAAATTATAGGAAGGATGTCGACAAAATGGAGAGGGTACAGAGGAGATTTACTAGAATGTTGCCTGGGTTTCAGCACTTAGGCTACAGAGAGAGGTTGAACAGGTTGGGTCTTTATTCTTTGGAGCGTAGAAGGTTGAGGGGGGACTTGATAGAGGTTTTTAAAATTATGAGAGGGACGGACAGAGTTGACGTGGGTAGGCTTTTCCCTTTGAGAGTGGGGAAGATTCCAACAAGGGGACATAGCTTCAGAATTGAGGGACAAAGGTTTAGGGGTAACATGAGGGGGAACTTCTTTACTCAGAGGGTTGTGGCTGTATGGAATGGGCTTCCGGTGGAAATGGTGGAGGCTGGCTCGATTTTATTATTTAAGAGTAAATTGGATAGGTATATGGATAGGAGGGGATTGGAGGGTTATGGTCTGAGTGCAGGTAGATGAGACTAGGTCAGGGAGAATGGTCGGCGTGGACTGGTAGGGCCGGACAGGCCTGTTTCCATGCTGTAGTTGTTATATGTTATATGTTATATGTGATTGCCTCAACACCATTCTGCTGATTGCGCTGATGGGGGGTGGAAGTTCCCACTTTATTAATCCGTTCTTTTACCTGAATCATTTTGTTCTGCCCAGAACGCAGAAGGTGATGTAGCTGGTTTTGGAAGGAGGACGATGCGTAATAATAAATCAATGGATCAAGACAGCAGCTCACACTACCCAGGCACAGGGAGAGCTGGTAGGCAGAATAAAGTGAACTCCCTTTCCCGTGAATAAGATGCAGGATGTGTAACACCAAGATGATGTTAGTGGGTGTAAAACAGACAATGAACACACAGAGTACAATGATCGCCAGGACGATGGCATGTCTCTTCCCCTGCGGGTTGACCGCACTGGCCGAGTGCAGCGTTGAGATTATCTTCGCGTAGCAGACTGTGTTGACGACCAGGGGAACGAGAAAGCAAACGACCAAGAGGCAGGGTAGACAGTAGAAGATAAGGCCGTACGGGTCGTAGGAATACTGCGTGTCGTAGCAGATGGTGATGTCCAGGTAGGGGAAGTACACGGCCTGCTCTGTGAGTAAGAAGGGCAGAGTGCCGCAGATGGGGAGGAGCCAGGAGGCGAGGCAGAGACAGGCTGCTCGCCGGCGGCTCCGCCAGATGGTCCACCTGATAGGGTAGACCACGGCCAGGCAGCGGTCCACACTGAAGCAGGTCATCAGCAGCACAGAGCTGCACATGTAGGTGTAGAAGCTGCCCGTCACCAGGCGGCACAGGAACCAGCCGAGCCGCCAGTCGTTGCCGGAGAAGTGGTAGGAGATCTTGAGCGGCAGAAGCAGCGCGAACAGCAGGTCGGCAGCCGCCAGGTTGGTCATGTACATCACCGCCGTGTTGTTGGCTGCGCCCACCTTGAAGAGGAACACCAGGATCGCCAGCAGGTTGAGCGGCAGGCTGGCGGCAAACACCAAGGTGTAGAGGAGAGGAATGACCACCGTCGTGCCCGGGCCCGTCAGGCGTCTCCTCTCCGATCCCCACGCTGCGGGCATTTCATTTCCCCACGAGCCGAGGGAGTGACTCCCATTCAACACCCGTCTCAACGCCGGCACTGGCACCGGCACTGTTCCCCTCCTCTGGGAACCGCTGCTGTCAGAGATTTTGCGATACCGGCTCCCTCCAAAGGTTTTGGGAGAAAGGTTAATTCGGGAACTCGAGTTCCTCTCTGAAAATACAAGAACAATAAAAAAATGATAATAATTTAAACACGTTTATAGACAATATTGCCCTTCGAGCCAGCACCGCCATTCAATGTGATCATGGCTGATCATTCTCAATCACTACCCCGTTCCTGCCTTCCTGCCTTCTCCCCATACCCCCTGACTCCGCTATCCTTAAGAGCTCTATCTAGCTCCCTCTTGAATGCATTCAGAGAATTGACCTCCACTGCCTTCTGAGGCAGAGAATTCCACAGATTTACAACTCTCTGACAAAACGTTTTTCCTCATCTCCGTTCTAAATGGCTTACCCCTCATTTTTAAACTGTGGCCCCTGGCATAGCCTATTTTCTAAATGGGAAGAATATTCTGAGATCGGAGGTGCAAAGGAACTTGGGAGTGCTGGTACAGGATTCCCAAAAAGTTAGTATGCAAGTCGAATCGTTAGTAAGGAAGGCAAATCCAATGCTTGGATTTATTTCGGTAGTTGATGTGGAAAGGATATTTTCACTAGTGGGAGACTCCAGGACCAGAGGCCATAGCCTCAGAATACAAGGACGTACCTTTAGAAAGGAGATGAGGAGGAATTCTTTTAGTCAGAGGGTGGTGAATCTGTGGAATTCATTGCCACTGACGGCTGTGGAGGCCAAGTCAATTGATATTTTTAAGGTGGTGATTGACAGATTCTTGATTAGTACAGGTGTCAGTGGTTATGGGGAGAAGGCAGGAAAATGGGGTTGAGAGGGAAAGAAAGATCAGCCATGATTGAATGGCGGAGTAGACTTGATGGACTGAATGGCCTAATTCTGCTCCTATAACTTATGAAATATCTCGTTATCTCAGTCCTACTTGCTGAACCCCAGTCCTGTGACCATGAGCTAGGTTACTGCCCAATTCACTTCGGCCCCACTGCGGACATTGGACTTTGTCTCTGGAACTGTGTGCTGCAATGCTGAGAACTATATTCTGCACTCTGTATCTTTCCATTTGCATTACCTATTGTTCTAGAGTTTGGCCTGATTGTATGATTTGTACACCATTGTCAAGTTTGCAGTCGACACAATGGTGATTGGGCTGATCACCAACGGTGATGAAACAAAATACAGAGCGGAGGTGCAGAACCTGGCGGACTGGTGCTCTAATAACAACCTGTCCCTAAATATCACCAAGACCAAGGAGCTGATCATCAACTTCCGTAGGTCACATAACGGGGAATACGCCCCGATCTTTATCAACGGGGACAGTGTGGAGAGAGTGGCCAGCTTCAAGTTTCTGGGCACTCACATTTCGGAGGACCTCACATGGTTCAATAACACTGCTGCGCTGGTCAAGAAGGCACAGCAACGACTGTTCTACCTAAGAACACTGAAGAAGTCAGGTCTACCCCAACAGCTGCTGACGACCTTCTACCGCTGCACCATAGAGAGAATCCTAACACATGGCATCCCTTTGTGGTACCTCAGCTGCACGGTGACAGAGAGGAAAGCTCTTCAGCGGGTAGTCCATAGAGCTTAGAGGACCATCGGAATACAGCTACCAGCCTTGGTGGGCATCTACAACACACGATGCCTCAGAAAGGCCACCAGCATCCACAAAGACGGTAGCGCAGCGGTAGAGTTGCTGCTTTACAGCGAATGCAGCGCCGGAGACTCAGGTTCGATCCTGACTACGGGTGCTGCACTGTAAGGAGTTTGTACGTTCTCCCCGTGACCTGCGTGGGTTTTCTCCGAGATCTTCGGTTTCCTCCCACACTCCAAAGACGTACAGGTATGTAGGTTAATTGGCTGGGTAAATGTAAAAATTGTCCCTAGTGGGTGTAGGATAATGTTAATGTGCGGGGATCGCTGGGCGGCACGGACTTGGAGGGCCGAAAAGGCCTGTTTCCGGCTGTATATATATGATATGATATGATATGATATGATATGAAAGACTCTTCACACCCCTGCAACAGTCTGTTTGAACTTCTACCATCGGGCAGATGATACAAGGCCTCCCCGTGACCTCGTGGATTTTCTCGTAGATTAATTGACTTGGTGTATGTGTAGGATAGTGTTAATGTGTTAAGCGCTGGTTGGTGCGGACTCTGTGGGCTGAAGGGCTTGTTACCACGCTGTATCTCTAAACTAAACTAAATCAATCCCATCCCTGGCCTGGCCTGAAGTTGATGGAGAGTGATAGAATCACAATGCAAGTGATTCTATGAATTATTCCAGCACAACAATGAAAATATATTTTCATGGATAATTAAGGGTTGGTTGGTGAAATTAACTCACTATGTTTGTTCTTCATATGGATTTAAAATAGCCCAAAATGACAAACTTCATTAAAAGTCTCCACTAGATTTTTCTCCATATCTTTAGACTTTAGAGATACAGTGTGGAAACAGCCCCTTCGACCCACCGAGTCAGTGCCGACCAGTGATCCCCGCACACTAATACTATCCTACACGCAAGGGACAATTTACAATGTTACTGAAGCCAAATTACCTACAAACCTGTACATTTTTGGAGTGTGGGTGGAAACCAGAGCACTCACAGAGAACCCACGCGGTCATAGGGAGAACATCGAAATTCTGTACAGACAGCACCCATAATCAGGATCAAACCAGGGTCTCTGGGGCTGCAAGGCAGCAACTCTACGACTGTGCCACTGCACCACCACCAGATAGATCTGTTTCTATCTATCACCCAGGAGCCTCGGCATCAACCCCCCCCCCCCCCCCCCCCCACCTCCTCCTCACCCACCTAGTTTAGATTTTAGATTTAGAGATACAGCGCAGAAACAGGACCTTCGGCCCATCGGAGCCGCGCCGCCCAGCGATCCCCGCACACTAACATTCTCCTACACCCACTAGGGACAATTTCTTGCTTTGCTCTCATCTTTAGTATATGTTTGAAGCGCCTCACTCCGACCTCAACTACCACCCCTCCCTACCCTCTCTCCCCAGTTCACCAAACCGTTTCAGCTTATGCCACAAAATCTCTGAACAACAGCTGTCCAAAAAGCACTTTCCACTCTTCCCCCTCCCCCCCCCTTCGCCTCCTCCCACTCCATGCCTTATCTTGACTTCAGCTTTCTATCCTTGTCTCAATAAATGCAGTGGTTTTTACCCCAATTATCCTTCACGTCACGTCAAAGCATTTCCTGCACTGATTATTCTTCACAGAAAACTATTTCTTCTAATCACCTTTTAAGTAATTGTGAGCAATGATAGCTCTTCATCATTGACATCCCAAGCAAATTCTTTCCCCAATTGCCTTCAAAGTTTTTCATTATCTATCTTCTGTTATTATATTACTAAAACTCTCATATATATTGCATTTAGTGCGTGCCCGAAATACAGCCAAAACGGTACACAATAGCGTGACAATTTTAGCAAGTTTCGTTACACTTTAAAAACAATTAACTTAATAAACTTTAATAAACGCTCCCCCCCCCCCCCCCCCACCAGGAGGTCCGGTGCCCGTCCCGGCATGTCCTGCACCTGACCTTCCTCCCGTGGTGCAGCGCGTTGGCAGAGGGTCAAACAAGATGGCCGCCGCTGCCGCTGCAGGAGAGGTTTCCACCCAATGGGTCCACGGCTCTCTCTGGCTGACGCGATGGCTGCCCGGGGCGAATTGAGTGGCTCCCTCTCCTGTCCTCCCTCGCCCGCCCACAACCCCAGGGGACACTCCCCGGCTGCCAACGGGTCCACGGATCATCAGTTGGGGGGGGGGGTAGCCAGGCCCGCGGGAGAGATTTAAAAATCACTTTTTAAACTTTAATACTTACGTAAGATGGCTGCAGCATCCGCTTGCACAGTTGGGGGAGGGTTGACGCTCGGAGGGGTGGGTGGGACAAGCTTGACACTTGTCGGTGTGGATAAGTTGGGCTGAAGGGCCTGTTTCTACGCTGTATGACTAATTTAATTAATACTAGACCAAGTGGACCCGTTGGGCCCATTCCTCGTAGGGGGGGGGGGGGGGGGGTGGGGGGGCAGGGAAAGGGAGAGGGTATGATTGAGTGAGGCCTGGACCCAAAGCCTCTCTTGTATTGTAGCACCCTCAACCCCCCACTCATCCCCCCCTCCTCCCCCTACTAACCCACTCCATCCCCCCTAGCCACCCCCACTTGCTCCTCCCCTGCCCCCACCCGGGAACGCGGGGGGATGGAGTGGCTGAATGTTAGACCAATGCAGTAGAGGTTTGGGGGAGTTTCAAAGGGGGTTCAGGGGGGATTAATTGGGTGAATGGAGGGTGGAAGAGAGGGGGGGATAATGGGGCTGGGGATGGAGTGGGTGAGATGAGGATAAGGGGGTGGGTTGAGGAGGGGAAGATAAGGAGTTGAGGGGGGGTGGATGTGTGGTGCTCTTAAAAAAAAAAACCTGAAACCAATTTAAGTTAATGCAGCACAGGTTTGGAGGAGTTTTAAGGGGGATTAAGGGGGGAATGGAGTGCGTGAGTGGGGCTCTGAAGAAAAATGCTAAACACAATTTCAGTTAATGCAGGAAAGGTTTGGGTGAGTTTTAAGGGTGGGCGGGGTTGAGGTGGGAATGGAGTGCGTGAGTGAGGGGATGGGGTGGCTGAGTAAGGGGAGGGTGTTAGACCAATGCAGTCGAGGTTTGGGGGAGTTTTAAAGGGGGCTGAGGGGGGATGAATTGGGCGAATGGAGGGTGGGATAAGGGGGCTGAGGGGGATGGAGTGGATAAGGGGGGTTGAGGTGGGTTGTGGCGGGGGATGATAAGTGGGGTTGAGGGGGTGTGGATGGAGTGGGGCTTTTACAAAAACCTGAAACCAATTTAAGTTAATGCAGCACAGGTTCGGGGGGTTTTAAGGGGGATTGAGGGGGGAATGGAGTGCGTGAGCGGGGTTCTGAAAAAAATCCCAAACACAATTTAAGTTAATGCCGGAGAGGTTTGGGGGAGTTTTAACGGGGGGGTTGAGGTGGGAATGGAGTTCGCTCCCCCCCCTCCTCCCTCCTCCCCCTCTCCTCCCCCCCTCCCCCTCACCCAGTCCATCACCCTCCCCCCCTTCACCCACCATCCCCCCTCAGCACTGCAGTCAGTCGGGCGGGTGCCCCATCTCGGCGTGGGAGAGGCGACTACACCTCCCGGCGGTCAGCGCGGCCCGATCTGAGGAGTGGCAGGCGCGAGGCATGCCGGGACGGGCGGCTGTGCTCCGAGGGGGGTGGCGGGGGCGCGCATTAGTGAAAGGTCCGGGGGTGGGCGGGGGAGCGCATTGGTGAAAGGTCCAGGGCGGGTTAGCGCATTAGTGAAAGGTCGGGGGGGGGGGGGGGGGGGAGGAGCTGATCTGTGGAAGACTTGCGGCTCGCATTGCATTGTGACGTCACAGGCTGAACACCGGCGGGGGGTGGGGAGCGCGAGCTGATCTCATAGGTGCACGGGTGCCATTGTGACGTCACACGCTGAAGCCCTTCAGGAAATGGGTTAGAATTGAACATTTTAAACTTTAAAATCTCTCTAGCTTTAAAAATGTAGTTTCAATTTGAATGAAACCATCCACTGACACCATCCTTCCAGCGGCCATCTTCTTTCCCCTTCACTCTAAAATTCTTATGGGGTTGGACAGGCTAGATGCAGGAAGATTGTTCCTGATGTTGGGGAAGTCCAGAACAAAGGGTCACAGTTTAAGGATAAGGGGGAAATCTTTTAGGACCGAGATGAGAAAGTTTTTTTTCACACAGAGAGTGGTGAATCTGTGGAATTCTCTGCCACAGAGGGTAGTTGAGACCAGTTCATTGGCTATATTTAAGAGGGAGTTAGATGTGGCCCTTGTGGCTAAAGGGATCAAGGGGTATGGAGAGAAGGCAGGTACAGGATACTGAGTTGGATGATCAGCCATGATCATATTGAATGGCGGTGCTGGCTCGAAGGGCCGAATGGCCTCCTCCTGCACCTATTGTCTATTGTCTTATTGAGGCGTAAAAATATCAGGAGAGGAATACATCAGGTACATGGATAGGACAGGTTTTGGAGGGATATGGACCAAATCCTTGCAGGTGGGACTGGTGTAGCTGGAAGATGTTGGCCGGTGTGGGCAGGTTGGGCCGAAGGGCCTGTTTTCACACTGTATCACTTTATAACTCTCCATGACTATCACCCGCTGAGTTACTCCAGCGTTCTGCATCCCGAAACATCACCCACCCTTTTTCTTCAGAGATGCTGCCTGACCCGCTGAGTTATTCCATTTACTTCATGAATTTCTTGTTCAGGTGCCAGAGTGTGTGATTCAGTGTTGATCGCCTCCTCCCACTCTCCAGATCACTACTCTTTTCATGATATCGTTAACTTTCAGTGTCTTTCCACTTCCTTGAGCTCTCTGAGCCCGGCACTCCATCCACCAATGTTATGTTTCGCAGGTACTTGGCTCCTACCTCCCTCCGAGTTTTTGGCAAACCTGAAAGTCAGGATACAGCCCGGAATGTACGCAGTAATCTGGAAAGATTGGTTATTAGTAGGACGTTCCTTTAGGAAGGCGAATTTCTTTAGTCAGAGGGGTGGTGAATCTGTGGAATTCATTGCCACAGACGGCTGTGGAGGCCAAGTCAGTGGATATTTTTAAGGCAGAGATAGGTAGATTCTTGATTAGTACGGGTGTCAGGGGTTATGGGGAGAAGGCAGGAGAATGGAGGCAGCCATGATTGAATGGCGATGCAGACTCGATGGGCCGAATGGCCTAATTCTGCTTCTATCACTTATGAACTTATTAAAAGGATTTTGTTTTTGGATGACAATGAAGGCTATTCTAATCTATACAAGAGATTGCAGGTGTGTGGGGTCTTGAGGAAAGCACAAAGTGCTGGATTAACTCAGTGGCTCAGGTAGCATCAGTGGAGGGATTGAATAGGGAACATTTCGGGTCGGGACCCTTCTGAAGGGATTAGTCCAAAGAAGGGTCTCGTCCCGAAACGTTACCTGCCCATTCGCTCCCCCGCTGAGTTCCTCAGGTACTTTGTATTTTGCTTATCGTTAGAGGGCTGGCATTTAGTCTGCCCACTCTAATTACAGAGTTTTAGTCTTCGCAATCCCAACGAAACGGCCGTGCAATCTGTTTCCGATGACACGGGTAACCACGAACAAAAGAATGGCTTTGGATGTCAAGGTGCTAAACCCTCCTCTCTCACGCACGTTGGATAACGACTCATCGAGACAGACACAAACAACTTGAAGCGTGAAGAACTGTCCCGACCCAAAACATCACATATCTGTCCCGACCCAAAACATCACACCTTCCCTCTGAAGATGCTGCCTGACCCGCCGAGTTACTCCAGCAACTTTGTGCTTGCTCAGTACCCCACCATCCACTCACTGTCTCTTGCGTCTCCACTCGGGGAGTCCGTTGCTACAACGCTCCCACATGCAACAGCTAAGCCAACCCGTCCTCAATTCCTTCAAGTGTGTCGGAAGGAACTGCGGGGGTTGCTTTACACTGAAGATGGACTCAACACTGAGCGAATAGGTGACGTTTCGGGTCGAGACCCTTCTTCGGGCGTCTGAAGTTCTTCCCGAAAGAACTTGAAGTGTGAAGATCTTCAGGCAAGACACAAAATGCTGGAGTAACTCAGCTCAGCGGCGGCATCTCTGGAGAGAAGGAACGGGTGACGTTTCGGGTCGAGACCCTTCTTCAGACTGATAAATATTATAAAACCAACAGCACAATTAAACAATTGATTTGGCCGAAAGAACTCTGGAGAACTTCAGCCGTCTGAAGGAGGGTCACCCACTCCTTCTCTCCAGAGATGCTGCCTGTCCCGCTGAGTTACTCCAGCTTTTTGTGCCTATCTTCGGTTTCAACCAGCATCTGCAGTTCCTTCTTACACAACTGTATTAGACACATAGAAAATAGGTGCAGGAGGAGGCCATTTGGCCCTTCGAGCCAGCACCGCCATTCATTGTGACCATGGCTGATCATCCACAATCAGTAACACATCCTTTAACGAAAATGTCCAGTTACGCCAGTATTTTGTGTCTATCTCTCTCTCTCTCACACACACACACACACACATACATATATATATATATGTGTGTGTGTGTGTGTGTGTGTATATACACACACACATATATATATATATCAGTCTGAAGAAGGGTCTCGACCCGAAACGTCGCCCATTCCTTCTCTCCTGAGATGCTGCCTGACCTGCTGAGTTACTCCAGCTTTTTGTGAATAAATACCTTTGATTTGTACCAGCATCTGCAGTTATTTTCTTACACTATATATATATACACACACATACATATACACACACACATACACACACATATATACATACATATATATACACACACATACATACATATATATACACACACATATATATACACATATATACACACACACATATACATACATATATATACACACACACCCGCACACATACATATATATATACACACACATATATATATATACACACACACACATATACATACATATATACACACACACACACACATGTATATATATATATATATATAAAATCATCTTTCCTTCTTCCCCTCCCCCTTCCCTTTACCCCTTACTCCACCCTCCCTGCCCCCTGCTCACCGGACTGTAGAGCAGAGCCCACGGCAGCCAGAACCATCCATATCACCAGCAACTCTGTCCGGGACATCCCGTGTGTGAGAGGATTCTCCCCACTCTTCACAAGTGAAGACCAGTCCGCTAACTGCCTCTCTCCTTTCCCCCCCCGCTGTTTTCTCTTTTGGTTCTCTAGCCTCAGAAGCTTATACGTCGACTTCAGCTTGCACTTTTCATTTTATTATCCAGTTGAACGCTTCCTGGACAAAACTCCCCGTCTGCGTGTTTGGGGAGTGTTCTTAAAGTGGTCACACCTCTCCCGGTTAACCATAGCCTCACGATGGATGTCTCACTTGACAACTATCACTATGCCTTCAAGCACTAAGCGCTGAAATACCTTTAAAAATATATATATTGGTGTAAAATAGTGCAGCTGTCGCCTCCATCTCCATAGCAACGGTGTAAACCCAACCAGGCACATACCTCCAGTAAGGTTCAGTTTAGTTTATTGGTGTCAGTGTACCGAGGTACAGTGAAAATCTTTTGTTGCATGCTAACCAGTCAGCGGAAATACAATACATGATTACAATCTATCCATTTACAGTGTACAGATACATGATAATAGAATAATGTTTAGTGCAAGGTAGAGCCAGCAAAGTCCGATCAAGGATAGTCCGAGGGTCGCCATCTTATCTGATTCCAGCACCAGCTTCAGACTCAATACTTTTGTCATCACCAAAATTCTTTGTTCCCACTCCATTACATTTCCGCACTTTGGACCCACAATTTCTCTTTAACCTGAAGGGCAGGGATTTGTCATCAAGAACGAACATAGAACAGTGCAGCAACGAGAACAGGCCCATCGGCCCTCAATGTCTGTGCCAAACATGATGCCAAGACGGTCTCATATCTAAAACCAACCTGCCATACATTGTCTCCATCTACACTTCATGCTGTCTCAGCAAGACCACCAGCTTAATCAAGGTCCAGCCATCTCCCTTCTCCCCTCAGACTGGAGGTACAGAGGTTTGAAAATGTAAACCTCCAGATTCAGGGACAGTTTCTTCCCTACTGTTATCAAGCAACTGAACCGTTCTCTCACCAGCTAGAGAGCAGTCCTGACCTCCCATCCACCTCATTGGAGACCTTCGAATTACCTTTAATCGGACTTTATGAGACTTTATCTTGCATTAAACGTTATTCGATTAACCCTGTATCTGTATACTGTGAAGGGCTTGATAATAATAATATTCATTTATTGTCATTGCAACGAGTACAACGAAATTAAAAAATAGCCAATCCTGACGGTGCGTACAAACATATATGCAATAAATGCAAAAACAAATAAATACATAAATACAATTAAATACAATTATGTTAAGTACAAAGATTTTTTAGTGTTGCCTAGTGCAAAGGTAGTGTTCAGTTCTCGTATGGCCCTGGGGTAAAAACTGTTCTTAAGTCTGTTTGTTCGGGATTTTATCGACCTGAAACGTCGACCAGAGGGCAGATGAACAAACAGACGGTGGCCGGGGTGGGATGGATCTTTTATTATTTTGCCTGCTCTACTGAGGCAGCGTAGGCTGAACAGGTGCTCCAGGGAGGGCAGTGAGCAGCCGATGATTTTCTGGGCCGTCGTGATGACCCTCTGAAGGGCCTTCCTGTCCTTTTCTGAGCAGCTGGCATACCATGTGGTTATACAGTATGCCAGCACACTCTCGATGGAGCAGCGATAGAAGGACAACATGAGCTTCTCCTGCAGGTTGGTTTTCCTGAGGATCCTCAGGAAGTGGAGTCTCTGCTGTGCCTTCTTTACTGTGGTGATGGTGTTGGTAGACCAGGTGAGATCCTCTGCGATGTGCGTACCCAGGAACCTGAAAGCTGGTACCCTTTCCACACAGACCCCATTGATGTAGAGTGGGTCGTAATCTCCACTGGTTTTCCTAAAGTCAATTATAAGTTCCTTTGTTTTGGAGGAGTTCAGGACCAGATTGTTCACTGAACACCATGCTGCCAGCCTTTGGATTTCATCCCTATAGGCTGTCTCATCTCCTTCTGAGATGAGTCCAACCACAGTCGTGTCATCCGCGAACTTGATGATGGTGTTGGTGGGATGGGTGGGGGCGCAGTCGTGAGTGTAGAGGGAGTAAAGGATGGGGCTCAACACACAGCCCTGTGGTGAGCCGGTGCTCAGTGTAATGGTGGAGGAGAGGTGAGGGCCTATTTTGACTGTCTGGGGGCGGTTGGTCAGAAAGTCCTTGATCCATTTGCAGATGGTTTGGGAAAATCCAAGGTCGGAAAGTTTGGTGACCAGTCTGCTCGGGATGACCGTGTTAAAGGCAGAGCTGAAGTCGAGGAAGAGCATCCTCACATAGCTCCCCTGGTGTTCAAGGTGGGTCAGTGCAGTGTGAAGAGCAGTGTCGATGGCATCCCCTGTAGACCTATTTGCTCTGTAGGCAAACTGGTGTGGGTCGAAGGTGGGTGGGAGGCTGGCTTTGATGTGCTGCAGGACCAGTCTCTCGAAGCACTTTGTGATGACCGGTGTGAGTGCTACCGGACGGTAGTCGTTAAGACTGCTGATGACAGACTTTTTCGGCAGTGGGATGATTATGGCGGACTTCAGGCAGGGAGGGATGGTGGATTTTAAAAGGGACAGGTTGAAGATTTTTGTGAAGACCTCAGATAATTGGTCTGCACATTCCCTCAGCACTCTGCCCGTCACACCATCGGGGCCTGCAGCTTTCCTGGGATTCACTGCTCTGAGCACGCGCTTAACATCATACTCCTGCACAGTGAAGGTGTTGCTGTCAGGTGCTGGAGAGGGTGTAATGTCTGCCACTGTAGCTTTCACCTCGAAACGAGCAAAGAAACAGTTAAGTTCCTCAGCCAGCGAGGCGTCGCCGTCGGCAGTCGTGCGGTTGCTGGTCTTGTAGTTGGTGATGTGCTGGATGCCTTGCCATACCCGCCGTGGGTCATTGTTGGAGAAGTGGTCTTCAATCTTCCTCTTGTAGGACGCTTTGGCATCCTTGATGCCTCTCTTCAGGTTGGTTCTAGCAGCACTGTATAGAGCTCTATCACTAGACCTGAAGGCGGTGTTACGGTCCTTGAGGAGAGACCTGACATCCTTTGTCATCCAGGGTTTTTGATTTGGGTACAACCGGATGCGTTTGTCGACGGTGACATTGTCAACACAGTTTTGGATGTAGCAAAGTACAGTTGATGTGTACTCCTCCAAGTCCTGATCCTCAAAAATATCCCAGTTGGTCCTTTCGAAGCAATCCTGCAGCTGCGAGGAAGCTCCTTCAGGCCATGTCTTAACAGTCTTTATGGTGACTGGAGCTTTCCTCCTGAGTGGGGTGTATGCTGGGGTTAGGAATATGGACAGGTGATCTGACTGCCCCAGGTGTGGTAGTGGTGCTGACCTGAACCCCTTCTTAATATTTGAGTAAACCTTGTCTAGTGTGTTTTTCCCCCTGGTAGCACATCTTATGTGTTGTTCAAGTTTCGGGAGAACTGACTTTAGGTCTGCATGGTTGAAGTCCCCGGCTATGATGTGGGCTGCTTCTGGATATGTGCTCTGTTGTGAGTTTATTGCACCGAGCAGGTAGCCTAAAGCTGTGCTAGCGTTAGCATTCGGTGGGATGTAGACTGCTGTTACTATAACCCCTGTAAATTCGCGAGGAAGGTAAAAAGGCCTGCATTTAACTGTTAGGGACTCCAGATCAGGAGAACAGTGGCTATCTATGATTTGGATGTTAGTGCACCAGTTGTTGTGCAAATAAATGCATAACCCCCCCCCCCTTGCTCTTACCGGAGTCGATGTTTCTGTCCCAACGAAACGCTGTACGCCCGGCTAGCTCAATGGCTCCGTCTGGGATAAGTGGATGAAGCCATGTCTCTGTTACTAAGAGAATGCAACAGTCCTCCACGAGTTTGTTTGCTGATATCAGCAGTTTTAGTTCGTCCATTTTGTTGATGGTAATCATGTATAGACTTTCCATTGACTGAATAGCACGCAACAAAACCCTTTTCACTGTACCTCATTACACGTAAAAATAATTAAAATAAACTAAAGGACAGGGAGTATGGGGAGAAGGCAGGAACGGGGTACTGATTGAGAATGATCAGCCATGATCACATTGAATGGCGGTGCTGGCTCGAAGGGCTGAATGGCCTCCTCCTGCACTATTGTCTATTGTCTATAGAACAATGGACTAGAAAGTTCAAGCGCTGTAACGATATCTCCCAAACCAATTTCACCACAAGAAACGCGCAATTTCATCACATTGAAATTCTCTAGAACAATGTAAATAAGCAAATCCACTCAGGTGACCGAGAAATTGTCTGAAATTGTGTATAAAGTCATGGGAGGAATAGTCCGGGTAGATACACAGAGTCTCTTGCCCAGAGGAGGTGAACCGAGGACCAGAGGACATATGTTTAAGCTGAAAGGGAAAAGATTTAATTGGAATCTGAGGGGTAACTTTTTCACACAAAGGGTGGTGGGTGTATGGATCGAGCTGCAAGAAGAGGTAGTAGAGGCAGGGACTATCGCAACGGTTAAGAAACAGTTAGACAGGTACATGGACAGGACAGGTTTGGAGGAATATGGGCCAAACACTGGTAGGTGGGACTGGTCTAGATGGGACGTGTGGACAAGATGGGCCGAAGGGTCTATTTCCACGCAGTAGGACTCTAAATTATGTTTGCAACACAATGATCCCAGTAAGTTACCTTCTCCCCCCTTAGGATCCCAGAGATTTAACTCTTGAGTCAAGCAAGTTCTTCTCATTGCAGTCCTGAATGGCTGACCGTTTAGTTCACTGTGACCCCATCAGTCCAGAATGCCTTTGCCAACCCCAGCACCAATTTAAACTAATCTCAGCTGCCTGTCTATAATCTCCTAACCCTATCTGTTCAATGGTCTTTCCAAATGCTTCTTAAACTTTGCTAATTTAATTTAATTTAGTTTATTGTCATATGTACCAAGGTAGAGCAAAAAGCTTTCGCTGTGTGCTAACCAGTCAGCAGAAAGACAATACATGATTCCAATCGAACCATTTACAGTGTACGGATACACAATGTGGAATACTCTGCCTCAGAAGGCAGTGGAGGCCAATTCTCTGAATGAATTCAAGAGAGAGCTCGATAGAGCTCTTAAGGATAGCGGAGTCAGGGGGTATGGGGAGAAGGCAGGAACGGGGTACTGATTAAGAATGATCAGCCATGATCACATTGAATGGCGGTGCTGGCTCGAAGGGCCGAATGGCCTCCTCCTGCACCTATTGTCTATTGTCTATTGTCTATTGATAAGGGAATAACATTTAATGCAAGGTAAAGCCAGTAAAGTCCGATCAAGGATAGACCCAGGGTCACCAAAGAGGTAGATAGGGGTTCATCAGTGCTCTCTGGTTGTGAAGGGCCGAATGGCCTACTCCTGCACCTATTGTCTATTGAAGTATATAAAATTATGAGAGGCATAGATAGGTAGGATAAATAGACAGCCAGAACATTTTTCCCAGCATGGAAATATCCAACAGAGGAAGCCATCGCTATCAGCTGAGAGGGGGGGGGGGGGGGGGGGGAATATAATGGAGATTTGTGGGGCAAGTCTTTTACACAGAGGGTGGTGGGGGCCTGGAATTCATTGCTGGGGGTGGTGTTGGAGGCAGATATGATAGCGGCATTTAAGAAACTTTCAGATAGGCACGCGGATTTGCAGGGAATGGAGGAATCCGGGTCACTTGCAGGGAGATGAGATCAGTTCAGCTAGACATGTTCGACACAAATGTTGTGAGCCGAGGGCCCCGTTCCTGTGTTGTAATGTTCAGTGTATTTGCCAGACATCTACCGTACAAAAGAAGATGAGGAAGAATTTATTTCGTCAGAGGGTGGTGCATCTGTGGAATTCATTGCCACAGACGGCTGTGGAGGCCAAGTCAATGGGTATTTTTAAGGTGGATATTGACAGATACTTGATTAGTACGGGTGTCAGGGGTTATGGGGAGAAGGCAGGAGAATGGTGTTGAGAAGGAAAGATAGATCAGCCATGATTGAATGGTGGAGTAGACTTGATGGGCCAAATGGCCCAATTCTGCTCCTAGAGCTCTGTGTAAGAAACCTGCCCTGTAATTCTACTTTAAATTTTCCTCCGCTCAACTTAAATCCATGCCCTCTAGCATTTGACCTTCCCATCCTGGGAAAAAGATTCTGACTATCTAACCAATCTATGCTTTTCATTATTGTACAGATTTTTTATCCTCAGCCATCAATGCTCCAGAGAAAACAATCCAAGCTTGTCCAACACGATACACTGTAAATGGATCGATTGTGACCATGTATAGTCTTTCTGCTGACTGGTGAGCACGCAACAAAAAGCTTTTCACTGTACCTCGGTACACGTGGCAATAAACTGAACTGAACCGAACAACCTTTCTTTCTAAATAATACTCGGTAATCCAGGCAGCATCCTGGTGAACCTATTCGCACTGTCTCTCAAACCACCCCACCACCCTCCTTGAATGTGACAACCGGAACTGCACATGACCGCTAATTTGTTTTGCTCAGTCCATGTAGTGTCCCTAGTGTGTACGATAGAACTAGCGTACAGGTGATTGTTGGTCCCGGCATGGACTTAGTGGGCCGAAGGGCATGTTTCCACACAGTAGCGGGGGAGGAGAAGGGGGGGGGAAGAACAAAGGAGGGGCCGGCGGGGGTAACTTTGTAACTATGTCAGCGCCCTTTATGTGGTGACTATTTGCATACCTTAGGTAAACAAGCAAAGAATTTCACTGTGCCTTGTCACATGTGACAATAAAGTATTCTGTTCCATTCCATTCCATATCAATGAACTAAACTCTAAACTAAAACTTGCTCGTTCTATTTCACAGTCTAAATTTCCCCTCGCCAATGTTCTCACTTTGACTACTTAATGTAAAGCTAGCAAACAGTTCTTCATACATAGGGTGGGAAAAGGTTGGAATTTTCGTTTGCAGCTGACTTTTGTTTTTTAGGGCGTTTTTCAATTTTATACCTGATATAAGAGTGTTTTTATGCTGCCAGCTGTGTTTTAGTGTAACCCATTGGTTGACACTCCTACGTTACATAATTTCTGAGTCGGCTGACAGCAACTTGTTTACCTGATGAGATAGGAGAGCAATAGTCTAACTTGTTTCTGACTTGTTTCTGACTTCTAACCTGCTTCCAACCCGTCACTCTATCCTCCCTTGCAAAGCTTGCCTCCGCTATGAAACCTGCAACCTGCCCCCTTGATCCTGCCCCCACTGCCCTTCTGAAGGATGTCATTGCAATAGCCGGTCCCAGCATCCTCTCTATTATCAACAGTTCTCTGGCCACTGGCACTGTTCCAACCAGTTTCAAGCACGCGGTGGTCCAGCCCCTACTGAAAAAACCTAACCCAGACCCCACCTTGCCTAGCAACTACAGACCCATTTCCAAACTGCCATTCCTGTCAAAAGTCCTTGAAAAGGCAATTCTAAACCAATTAGTGCCCTACCTGCACCAAAACACCATCCTGGAAAGGTTCCAGTCAGGTTTCAGAGCCCACCACAGCACAGAGTCTGCCTTGTTGAAGGTACACAACGAACTGCTTCTCGCCATCGACACCGGCGTCTGTGCAATCCTGCTCCTTCTCGACCTCAGCGCAGCGTTCGATACAGTGGACCACACCATCCTTATTGACCATCTCCGGTACGCGGTTGGCATTGATGGCACTGCCCTGAGCTGGTTCGCTTCGTACCTCAAAGATAGGAGTTTCGCCATCAACAGGTATAACTTAACAGGTATAACATAGCAGTCATAGAAAAAAAAAAGAACACAAGACACATAACCCCAACACAAACGTCCATCACAGTGACTCCAAACACCCCCTCACTGTGATGGAGGCAACAAAACTTCCCCTCTCTTCCCCACGCCCACGGACAGACAGCTCGTCCCCGACCGACCCGCACAGTCCCCGCACCGGGCGCTGAAACGTCTCGCGGCCGAACCGGGCGATGAAAGGCCCGCGACCAAGCCTTGCGCAGCTAAGTCCCGCAGCCGAGCCGCACCAGCGGTGAAAAGTCCCGCAGCCGATCCGCACCGGGCGGTGTTAAGTCCCGCAGCCGAGCCGCACCAGCGGTGAAAAGTCCCGCAGCCGAGCCGCACCGGGCGGTGTTAAGTCCCGCAGCCGAGTTGCACCGGGCGATGTTAAGTCCCGCAGCCGAGTTGCACCGGGCGGTGTTAAGTCCCGCAGCCGAGCCGCACCGGGCGGTGTTAAGTCCCGCAGCCGAGTTGCACCGGGCGGTGTTAAGCCCCGCAGCCGAGCTGCACCGGGCGGTGTTAAGCCCCGCAGCCGAGCTGCACCGGGCGATGTAAAGTCCCGCAGCCGAGTTGCACCGGGCGGTGTTAAGCCCCGCAGCCGAGCTGCACCGGGTGATGTAAGTCCAGCGGCCAAGCCGCACCGGGATGTAAAGTCCAGCGGCCAAGCCGCACCGGGATGTAAAGTCCAGCGGCCGAGCCGCACCGGGGGATGTTAGGCCCCGCAGCCGAGCCGCACCTCGCGCCGTGAGGAAGAGAAAAGTTCCCCACACCCACCCCCCACACACCACCACCCCCTCCCACACATACACAACCAAAAAAATATATATAAAAATCATCCCAACACCGACACTCAACAAAAAAAAGACGGACAGACTGCTAGTCAGCCGCTGCCGTTAGGCGCCGCCATCTTATTCCTCTGCTCCAGCTAGCCTCTCCTGCGGAGTTCCACAAGGCTCCATCCTAGGCCCCATTCTCTTCTCTCTATACATGCTCCCCCTTGGCCAAATCATTCAAAGGCACGGCATTTCTTTCCACTGCTATGCCGATGACACTCAGCTTTACCTCCCCCTGAAACCCAACAACCAGTCAAATTTAAACAGCCTCTTACACTGCCTTGAGGACATAAAATGTTGGATGGCACAGAACTTCCTCCAATTAAATGAGAGCAAGTCTGATGTCATCCTATTCGGCCCCCCCGACTCCATCAAATCGATAACAGGCAGTCTTGGAAGTCTATCCTGCCTAGTCAAACCGCATGTCAAAAACCTCGGCATGATATTTGACTCTGCATTAAAATTTGATAAGCATGTCAATGCTGTGGTAAATGCCAGCTTCTTCCAACTTCGAACCATAGCTAAAATCAAACCTTTCCTCCAATTCGACGACACAGAAAAAATCATTCATGCTTTCATTTCCTCCCGCCTAGACTACTGCAACTCCCTATACACTGGGATCAGCCAATCTTCCCTGTCCCACCAGCAACTGGTCCAAAATGCCGCAGCGAGACTCCTGACGGGTACCCGTAAAAGGGACCACATCACCCCGATTCTGGCCTCTCTCCACTGGCGCCCTGTACGGTACAGAATCAACTTCAAGCTCCTCCTATAAAGCCCTAAATGGACATTCCCCCCCCTACATCAAAAATCTTCTAACCCCCCACTCTAACTCCAGGTCCCTCAGGTCGGCCGACTTGGGGCTACTCACTATCCCGCGGTCTAGGCTTAAGCTCAGGGGTGACCGCGCTTTTGCGGTTGCAGCTCCTAGACTGTGGAACAGCATCCATCTCCCCATCAGAACTGCCCCTCCATCGACTCCTTTAAGTCCAGGCTCAAAACCTATTTCTACTCCCTAGCGTTTGAGGCTCATTGAGGAGGCGCTGTGAACTGTTTGCCTGCTACTGTATGTTTCTTTTTTTATTTCCTTTTTTTTCTTCCTTTTTTTTCCCCTTAGTACCTAATCAGATGTACAGCACTTTGGTCAATGTGGGTTCTTTTTAAATGTGCTATACAAATAAAAATGGACTTGACTCGACTTGACTTGTTTCGGCTTGCTTTCCGCAATGTCCATATGTCACAGGCACTGATACATGTAATTTACTACTTCTCTCTTTTATGGTTGTTCCAGAAACTTATTCCCTGTCTGTAAGTTCAACTTTAGTTGAACGAGATTGAGGTTTCTTGATCATAAAACACATCATTTGTACGTAAATGTTCATAAAACAGATTTATTTGGAGTATTGCATGCAGTTCTGATCGCCCCATTACAGGAAAGATATTTTGTTTAGTGTTTAGAGATACAGCGTGGAAACAGATCCTTCGGCCCACCTAGTCCGTGCGACCAACAATCACCCGTACACTAGTTCTATTGTTATCCCAGTTTCACATCCGACACACGATGGGCAATTTACAGAAGCCGATGAACCTACAAGCTCGCTCGTCTTTGGAATGTGGGAGGAAACTGGAGCACCCGGAGAAAGCCCAGGGAGAACGTGCAAACTCTGTTCAGACAGCACCCGTAGTCAGGATACCGCTGCACCACCATGCCACCCTAAGCATGTGGCTATAGCCCCAAGCTATGTCCTTAGCTTTTTTCCATATCTCTTCAGCCATATCTCTGATCCCCCTCCCATTCCCAGTCTGACCTTTCTGTCATGGGCCTCCTCCAGTGCCATAGTGAGGCCCACCGGAAATTGGAGGAACAGCACCACATATTTCGCCTGGGCAGTTTGCAGCCCAGTGGTATGAACATCGACTTCTCGAACTTTAGATAGTTCCTCTGTCCCTCCCGTCCCCTCCTCCTTCCCAGATCTCCCTCTATCTTCCTGTCTCCACCTATATCCTTCCTTTATCCCGCCCCCCTGACATCAGTCTGAAGAAGGGTCTCGACCCGAAACGTCACCCATTCCTTCTCTCACAAGATGCTGCCTGACCTGCTGAATTACTCCAGCATTTTGTGAATAATAACCCTATTCTTTCGGGGTCTTGTTTTAATTGCTAACAGTGGGAGTGTATTACACGTTTGGAGAAATCTCTGTATAAATCCCACCCTTACATTGAAATGTGTTCACATTGTGAACGAGAATATGTGCAGGCTGGAGCGTGTGACACCTTATGATAGATTCATAGCTTATCTGTTTAAGTTGTGAGACCAAGACTGAAGCTTTGCAGTTGCCCTGAGCTGCAACGATGTATAAGAAACGGGGACAAGAGTGGGTCATCAATTAAGATCATGCTTGATCCAGTCTTAGCTTTGGCACTACTTGACCTCTGCATACCATTTAATTGACCTGTAATTTAAATGCCCATCAATCTCCACATTGAACATAAAACAACAACTCCATTGCCTCAGCTCTAGAGTGGAGACTAGATCACAACTCTCTTTTAGAGAAGAAATGTATTCTATTTTACATCTTGAATGGGTGACTACTTATTCTAAGACCATGCCCCCCAGTTTTAGATCCCGGCGAATTAGGAACACATCATTTCAGCATCTATTCTGTCAATCTCCTCAGAGTCATCGATTCTTCAATAACATCACCTCTTATTCTTCGATGTACCAAAGATACTGTAGAGAGCATCCTGTCCGGCAACATCACAGTCTGGTTTGGGAACAGCTCTGCCCAGGACAGGATGGCCCTGCAGAGAGTAGTGCGTTCGGCAGAACGCACCATGGGAACTACACTCGTCCCCCTGCAGGACCTATACATCGGGAGGTGCAGATCCAGAGCAAGTAAGATTATGAGGGACCCCTGCCACCCCAGTAACGGACTGTTTCAGATGCTACGGTCAGGCAAACGCCTCCGCTGTCACGCTGTGAAAACGGAGAGGATGAGACGGAGTTTCTTCCCACAGGCCATCAGGACTGTCAACTTTTATAACTCCAGAGACTAAATTTTGTCTACACTATAGTAACTTTATTAACTTTATTTATATACTGTAACTGTAATTCTTTTTTTGTGCACAATCCGCAGGCATTGCCACTTTCATTTCACTGCACGTCGTGTATGTGTATGTGACAAATAAACTTGACTTGACTTGACTTGATTATTGACCAAAACATCTTAAACATTTGACATGTATTGACTCCAGGAATCAACATGACTTGGAAGCATACAAGCATAGAAACATTGAAAATAGGTGCAGGAGGAGGCCAGCACTCCCGCCATTCAATGTGATCATGGTTGATCATCCACAATCAGTAACCCGTGCCTGCCTTCTCCCCATATTCCTTGATTCCACTAGCCCCCTAGAGCTCTATCTAACTCTTTTTTAAATTCATCCAGTGAATTGGCCTCCACTGCCCTCTGTAGCAGAGAAATCCACAAATTCACAACTCTCTGGGTGAAAAAGTTTTTTCTCACCTCGGTTTTAAATGGCCTCCCCCTTTATTATTAGACTGTGGACTCTAGTTCTGGACTCCCCCAACGTTGGCAAAATGCGCTAAATTCCAGAGGAGTACCTAAAGGTTAGAAAACAGACCACCTTGTTTAAAAAGGGAGGAAGGTATAAACTACAGACTGGGGGGGGGGGGGGGGGTGAGGTGGAAAAGAGATGTGAGTGGGACAAAGCCTGGCAACTGATAGGTTGTTTATGTTTAGGTTTAGATTTATTATTACCACGGTTAGAAGAGCTCATATTGAAGATTTGTTTTGATTTCTCATACATATTTTCCATGTACGTATTTCTCTTGATTCTGAACACACTGCACTGTGGCATAGTTGGTAGAACAGCTGCCTCACATTGTCAGCCCAAGTTTGATCCTGACCTGTGCTGTCTATGTGGAGTTTGCACGTTATACCCTGTGGCCGCGTGGGTTTCCTCCGGGTGCTCCGGTTTCCTCCCACATTTCAAAGATGTGCGGCTTTGTAGGTTAATTGGCCTCTGTGAATTGCTCTGACCTATATAAAAATCAGGAGGGTGAACGAATCCTGTGATTATGGGTTTTTGTGAAAAGAACAAATAAAGCTGAAGAGGGGATAGAGAGGATATTAGTTGAAGAATTCAATGCTGATACCTTTGGGTTAGAGTCATAGAGTCATAGAGTGATACAGTTGTGGAAACAGGCCCTGCAGCCCAACTTGCCCACACCGGCCAACATGTCCCAGCTACACTAGTCCCATCCGCCCGCATTTAACATAACATAACATAACATAACAACACTTTATTGTCACTCGGCACAACACCGAGCGAAATTTCAGCAGTCACACAAAATACAGCAAAAAGAAAAGAACACAGGACACCCGACCCCAACACAAACATCCATCACAGTGACTCCAAACACCCCCTCACTGTGATGGAGGCAACAAAACTTCCCCTCTCTTCCCCCCGCACCCACGGACAGGCAGCTCGACCCCTACCGAGGCAAACGACACGCACAGCCCCCGCAAGGGGATGGAAGGCCCCCCGGCCGAGCCGCCCCGGGCACCGAAACGTCCCGCGGCCACACCGGGCGATGTTAAGTCCAACGGCCGAGCCGCACCGGGCACTGAAACGTCCCGCGGCCGAACAGCGCTGACGATGTTAAGTCCAGCGGCCAAGCCGCACCGGGCACTGAAACGTCCCGCGGCCACACCGGGCGATGTTAAGTCCAGCGGCCGAGCCGCACCGGGCACTGAAACGTCCCGCGGCCGCACCGGGCACTGAAACGTCCCGCGGCCACACCAGGCGATGTTAAGTCCAGCGGCCGAGCCGCACCGGGCACTGAAACGTCCCGCGGCCGAGCTGCGCCGGCAATGTTAAGGCCCGCAGCCGAGCCGCACCGGGCACTGAAACGTCCCGCAGCCGAGCTGCGCCGGCAATGTTAAGGCCCGCAGCCGAGCCGCGCCCCGGGGAAGAGACCTAATAAAATAAAGGTTTCCCCCCGCCCCCACCACACACCCCCACCACACATACACAGCCAAAAACAGAAACAAAAACCATCCCAACACCGACACAAACAAAAAAAAAGAAAAAAAGACAACAGACTGCCAGAGAGCCGCAGCCGTTAGGCGCAGCCAACTCCTCCCTTATCACTCCAAACCTGTGCTATCCATGTACCTGTGCCACTCTTTCTTATAGGTTGGGATAGTCCCAGTCTCAACTACCTCCTCTGGCAGCTTGTTCCCCACACCCACCACACTTTGTGTGAAAAAGTTACCCCTCAGATTCCTATTAAATCTTTTCCCCTCACCTTAAACCTATGTCCTCTGGTCCTCGATTCACCTACTCTGGGCAAGATCTACCCGATCTAATCCTCTCATGATTTTATACACCTCTATGAGATCACCCCTCATCCTCCTGCACTCCAAGGATTAGAGTCCCAGCCCACTCAACCTCACCCTATAACTCAGACCCTCTAGTCCTGGCAACATCCTCGTAAATCTTCTCTGTAGCCTTTCCAGCTTGAGGTAAATCTTCTCTGTAGCCTTTCCAGCTTGACAGCTACCCAAGCAGCATATGAGTAATGTAAAGTCTATATTACTGTTAATGCCAGTGACCTGGTTACATTGTTCGATGGTTGCACCCAGGAACGAAGAAAATTGCAACAAAATGATGAACACTGCCCATTCCGTCACAGATAATGACCTCCCCACCAAACAAGGGAATCTAGAGGAATCTAGAACAGTCGCTGCCACAAAATGGCAACCACCACCATTTTACTCCTGCAATCAGGAAGAAGGTATATGTGCATGAAAACTGTAATGTCCAGGTTCAGGAGCAGCTTCTTCCCAGCAACCATCAGGCTATAGAACATTACAAACTCACAAGATCATAAGATCATAATTGATAGGAGTAGAATTAGGCCATTTGGCCCATCAAGTGTATTCCGCCATTCAATCATGGCTGATCTATCTCTCCCTCCTAACCCCATTCTCCTGCCTTCTCCCAATAACCTCTGACACCTGTACTAATCAAGAATCTATCTATCTCTGCCTTTAAAATATCCACTTAAAATATCCACTTGCCTCCACAACCTTCTGTGGCAAAGAATTCCACAGATTCACCACCCTCTGATTAAACTCCAAACTACAAACTGCTTTGATTGCACTTGGGATTTGGTAGCATTGCCTTTGTCTTTACACAATATTGTTTTTTGTTGTTGTTATTTATTGAACTTCTTTATGTTGTTTAGTATGGTGTCCATGGAGTGCCATGTTTCATATCTGTTGTGCGTTTGCAAGGACTTCATTGTTCCATTTTGTGACATATTGGAATAAAACACTCTTGACTTGACTCCTTTGTTACTCAATCCTGAGTCTCCATTTCAGGGAAGCCTACACTAAAGTATTGGTTCTTGATCTTGCACTGACTCATTGAATTAATTCTGCTGCCTGATTCATGGTCCCATTATGTACATACCACTGTCTGCCTTTATAGCTACATATCATCAGATCCGTTATCTTTCTGATGTGCTATCATGCTCCTGATTTATTTGTTCTTTTCTCAAAAATGCATAGTCACAAGGTTAATATCTCCTCCAATAATCCATTTGACCCTGGGTCACACCCTATCTCCGACATCTCCTTCCTTGGCCCCACCATTCCTCCTGTCACATTCCCTGCCACTATTTATGTCTTTTTCCGAATTGTGATTCATTCTCTTGCATTTCAGGGTCTGAAGAAGGGTCTCGGCCCGAAACATCACCTATTCCTTTCCCCCAGAGATGCTGCCTGACCTGCAGATATACTCCAGTTTTTTGTGTCTATCTTCGGTTTTAGATTTTAGATTTTTTAAGTTTAGAGATACAGCGCGGAAACAGGCCCTTCGGCCCACCGAGTCCGCGCCGCCCAGCGATCCCCGTACATTAACACTATCCTACACACACTGCGGACAATTTTTACATTTACCCAGTGAATTAACCTAGAAACCTGTACGTCGTTGGAGTGTGGGAGGTAACCGAAGATCTCGGAGAAAACCCACGCAGGTCACGGGGAGAACGTACAAACTCCGTACAGACGGTTTAAACCGGCATCTACTGGGCGGTGCAGCGGTAGAGCTGCTGCCTCACAGCGCCAGAGACCAGGGTTCAATCCTGACTATGGATGCTTGTCTGTACAGAGTTTGTACATTCCCCCCATGACTTGCGTGGGTTTTCTCCGAGATCTTCGGTTTCTTCCCACACTCCAAAGATGTACAGGTTTCTAGGTTAATTGGCTAGGTATGAATGTGAAAAAAAATTGCCCCTCGTGTGTGTAGAGTAGTGTGTCTGAAGAAGGCCCACATGAACGGGGGAAAGGGGGTGGTGGGGAAAGTGAGAGTGGGTGAGGAGAGAGTAGGGGGAGAGTGGGACTGGGGAGGGGGACAGCAGGGGTGGGGGTGGTTGGGGGAAGAGAGAGGGGGTGGGGGGAAGGGGAACTGTGGGTCAGAGAAGAGGGGAGAGTGGGTGGGAGGAGGGGAGGGTGGGAGGAGCAGAGAGGGTGGGAGGGAGAGTGGGACTGGGGAAGGGGGTGATGGTGGGGGGAAGAGAGGGTGGGGGAAGGAGACTGGGGGTCAGGGAAGAGTGGGGGGGAGGAAAGGGGAGAAGGTGGGTGGGGGGAAGGGGACAGTGAGAGTGAAAGAGGGAGGAGGGGGTGGGGGAGGAGAGGGAGTGTTGGGGGGAAGGATGGTGGGGGAAGGGGGACAGTGGGGGTGGGGAAGAGGGGACAGTGGGGGTGGGGAGGGGCAGTGAGAATGGGGGTGGGGCGAGTGTGTGGTGGGGCGAGTGTGTGGTGGGGAGGGTGGGTTAGGAGGGGGGTGAGGGGAGGAGAGGAGTGGGAGAGAGTGGGGCTGGGGAGGAGAGAGTGGTGGAAAGGGGGATGGTGGGGAAAGGGGTGGGGGAGAGTGCGAGTGGGAGGGAGAGTGGGACTGGGGAGGAGGGCAGTGCGGGTGGGGAGGAGGAGTGGTGGGGGGAAGGGGACAGGAGGGGAGGGGGGGTGGTGGTGGGGGGTTGAGAGAATGGAGGAGGGGGAAGGGGGACAGTGGGGGTCAGGGAAGATGGGAGAGTGGGGAAAAGGTGGGGGAAGGAGACAGTGAGAGTGAAAGGAAGGTGAGGGTGGGGGGGAGGAGAGAAGTGTGGGGGGAAGTTAGTAGGGTGGAAGGGGGAGAGTGGGGGGGAGGGGGACGGTGAGAATGCAGGTGGGGCGGGTGGGTGGAGGAGAAGGTAGGGGTGGGAGGGGGGTGAGGGGAGGAGAGAGTGGGGGAGGCGGGGGTGGGTGAGGAGGGGTGGAGTAGAGTGGGGCTGGGGGAGAGTGAGAGGGGCTCGGGGAGAAGAGAATGTGGGGGGTGGGGAGAGAGGGGGGGAAAAGGGGGCCAGTTACAACCGGCCTTTTGAGGGCAACCTTAATGCTGATGTGGCCCGGGGTGAAAATGAGTTTGACACCCCTGATGTACATGATTAGCACGGGTGTCAGGGGTTATTGGGGGAGGGGGGCAAAAGGCAGAAGAATGGGGTTGAGGGGGAAATATAGAGAGAGTCATGAGTGATACAGTGTGGAAACAGGCCCTATGGCCCAACTTGCCCACAAATGCCCCAGCTGCACTAGTCCCATTTGCCTGCGCTTGGTATATATCCCTCCAAACCTGTCCTATCCATGTACCTGTCCAACTGTTTCTTAAACGTTGGGATAGTCCCAGCCTCAACTACCTCCTCTGGCAGCTCGTTCCATACACCCACCACCCTTTGTGTGAAAAAGATACCCCTCAGATTCCTATTAAATCTTTTCCCCTTCACCTTGAACCCGTGGCCTCTGGTCCTTGATTCCCCTGCTCTGGGCAAGAGATTCTGCGCATCTACCCGTTCTATTCCTCTCATGACCAGATCAGCCATAATTGAATGGCGGAGTAGACTTGATGGGCCGAATGGCTTAATTCTGCTCCTAGAACTTTTGAAGGACAAACCCGCACTGCACGTCTTTAAGACATGGGAGAAAGGCTGGAGCACCCGGAGGAAACCCACACTGTCACAGGGAGAAAGCTCAAACCCCACACAGACAGCACCCGAGGACAGGATTGAACCCTGGCCTCTAACGTTGCGAGGGGCCAACTCCACCAGTTGTTATTTAGAAAGTACAATATCAGATAGTCTAATAGTTAGCCATCTCTGCCGTCAGTAATGGAGAGGGTTTCTCTTTTGTTTTCAAATCAGTTTATTGCCGGTGTGAAACACGAAGGCAGGTGAATTATGGGCGCAACCAATGGACTATAGGTGCAGGAGTAGGCCATTCGGCCCTTCGAGCCAGCACCACCATTCAATGTGATCATGGCTGATCATTCTCAGTCAGTACCCCATTCCTGCCTTCTCCCTATACCCCCTGACTCCGCTATCCTTAAAAGCTCTATCTAGCTCTCTCTTGAATGCATTCAGAGAACTGGTCTCCACTGCCTTCTGAGGCAGAGAATTCCACAGATTTACAACTCTCTGACTGAAAAAGTTTTTCCTCATCTCCGTTCTCAATGGCCTACCCCTTATTCTTAAACTGTGGCCCCTTGTTCTGGACTCCCCCAACATTGGGAACATGTTTCCTGCCTCTAACGTGTCCAACCCCTTAATAATCTTATACGTTTCGATAAGGTCTCCTCTCATCCTTCTAAATTCCAGTGTATACAAGCCTAGTCGCTCCAGTCTTTCAACATATGACAGTCCCGCCATTCGGGGAATTAACCTAGTAAACCGTGGTGTCATCTATCTGCCTGTGGGTTGTTGCTGAAGCAACACGGATGGGAATCTAACGCAGGAGCAACAGTGATGACACTGCCCAATCCGACTGCCCTCAGTGTTTTCATCAGGGAGACTGTTTATGGCAACCATTAGTGAAACTCCTGCAGTTCAAACTCTCCACACATTGCACAACTGAAGATAGACACAAAATGCCGGAGTAACTCAGCGGGTCAGGCAGCATCTCTGGAGAGAAGGAATGGGTGACATTTCAGGCCGAGACCCTGCGTCAAACAATAGACAATAGGTGCAGGAGTAGGCCATTCGGCCCTTGGAGCCAGCACCACCATTCAATGTGATCATGGCTGATCATTCTCAATCAGTACCCCGTTCCTGCCTTCTCCCCATACCCTCTGATTCCGCTATCCTTAAGAGCTCTATCTAGCTCTCTTGAATGCATTCAGAGAACTGGCTTCCACTGTCTTCTGAGGCAGAGAATTCCACAGATTCACAACTCTCTGACTGAAAAAGTTTTTCCTCATCTCAGTTCTAAATGGCATCCCCCAACATTGGGAACATGTTTCCTGCCTCTAAAGTGTCCAACCCCTTAATAATCTTATATGTGACCTAGAGTCAGTGGTTACAACTGAAAACAACTGAGTTAAAGACGACATAAATATTATAAAACAAGCAGTGGGGCAGCACGGTGGCGCAGTGGCAGTTATTGCCTTACAGCACCAGAGACCCGGGTTCAATCCTGACCACAGGTGCTTGTTTGTACGGAGTTTGTACATTCTCCCTGTGACCAGAGTGGGTTTCCTCAGGGTGCTCTGGTTTTCTCCCATGCTCCAAAGACGTAGGTTAATTGGCTTTGGTATAATTATCTTGAATTATATTTGAAGGCGCTCGACATCGATGCGGAGTCCTGGGAGAGCCTTGCAGCTGACCGTACAAGGTGGCGAGGTACCCTGAACCAACATCTCAAAACGGGGGAAGAGAAACTGATGAAGACAGCGGCAGACAAGCGGGCACGCAGAAAGGAGTGCGGCAACTTCAACAGACCAGAGACCACATACAAACGTGACCTTTGCGACAGAGAATGTCGCTCCCGCATTGGTCTCTTCAGCCACAAGCGACGTTGCTCTAGCCGAGGTTTGGAGCCAGCAGCCAACTAGGATGCATCATCAGCCATGACCAAGGGGGCCTAAGAATGATCAATTGTCCCTACTGTGTGCGGGATACTGCTAATGTGTGGCGATCGCTGGTCGGCGCAGACTCGGTGTGTAGAAGGACGGGCCTGTTTCCACGCTGTATCTCTAAACTAAACTAAACAGCACAATTATAGAATTGATTTGGCCAAAAGTAGCTGTGATCCAGTGGAGAAATGTAGAAAAGGGGGAAGACGGCGGGTGAAGAGAAATGACATTCTGGCCTTCCATCACAGTGAGGAGGGGACTGGAGGGGACTCACTGTGATGGATGTTTCTTTTTTTTGTTTTTTTGTTTTGTGTTGGTTTGTGGTTGTGTAAATTGCTTATTTTATTGCTCTTACTGTTGGACTGTGGGTGACGAAACCTCGTCCAAAAGACTTGTTTTTTGGAAAGTAGTCAATAGTCAATTTATTTGTCACATACACATAAATGTGCAGTGAAATGAAAAATTACCCGCAATTCAACAATAAGACCAATAAGAATAATCAATAAAAATGCAATAACACATACCATCATAACCAACACCAAACAAAAGAAACATCCATCACAGTGAGTCTCCTCCAGTCACCTCCTCACTGTGATGGAAGGCCAGAATGTCTTTATGATAATAAAGGTAATTCTGATTCTGAAGAGTACAAAATAATTTGATCGCAGTTAGCTAGGTCCCAGAGTTTTCTAGAATGCTGTTGTATTTAATAAGATCACCAGAACAAAAATCTTAGGATGTATTTAACATGATTGCAGCAGCAAGCAGCAGCAGTAGCAGCAGCAGCAGCAGCAGCAGCAGCAGCAGCAGCAAGCAGCACCAAGCTGTGTTGCTTGGGAAGTAGTGTGTGGGGATTGTGTGGGGATTGTGTGGGGATTGTGTGGGGATTGTGTGGGGATTGTGTGGGGATAGTAAGGAGTAAGACCTGTGTGATCTCCCGGACTAGTTTCGATCGCCTAGCTTGGGGTCGGAGAGGAATTTCCCGGATTTTTTCCCAAATTGGCCTGGGTTTTTTATCCGGTTTTTCGCCTCTCCCAGGAGATCACTCAGTTCTTTTGGGTGGGCGGTTGGAGCGGTTGGAGTAGCGGCCGGGCGGTAGGTTTAGTAACCGAGCGCGGGGCTTTGTTTGGAGAGTATGACTGCCAGGGCAGTTTTTTGTTCTGGGTGTCAGATGTGGGGAATCTGGGAGTCTGATAGTCTTCCAGACATCCACATCTGCGCCAGGTGTGACGAGATGGGGCTCCTAAGGGACCGTATTAGGAACCTGGAGCGGCAGATTGATGACCTCCGTCTGATCAGGGAGAGTGAGGAGGTTATAGATAGGAGTTACAGGGAGGTGGTCACTCCTAGACCACGGGAGGTAGACAAGTGGGTCACTGTTAGGGGGGGCAAGGAACAGAGGCAGGGACTAGGGAGTACCCCGGTGGCTGTACCCCTTGGAAATAAGTACTCCTGTTTAAGTACTGTTGGGGGGGGCAGCCTACCTGGGGGCAACGACGGTGCCCGGGCCTCTGGCAAGGAGTCCGGCCCTGTTGCTCAGAAGGGTAGGGAAAGGAAGAGGAGAGCAGTAGTAATAGGGGACTCTATAGTGAGGGGGTCAGATAGGCGTTTCTGTGGACGCAGTCGGGAGACCCGGATGGTGGTTTGCCTCCCTGGTGCCGGTGTCCGGGATGTGTCTGAGCGTGTCCAGGATATCCTGAAAGGGGAGGGAGAGGAGCCAGAGGTCGTGGTACATATAGGTACCAACAATATAGGTAGGATAAGGGAAGAGGTCCTGAAAGGAGAATTCAGGGGGCTAGGAAGAGAGTTAAAAAAAAGGACTTCCAAAGTAATAATCTCAGGCTTACTGCCTGTGCCACGCGATAGTGAGAATAGGAATGGAGTGAGGTGGAGGATAAATACGTGGCTGAGGAACTGGTGCAGGGATTCAAGTTTCTGGATCATTGGGACCTCTTCTGGGGGAAGTATGACCTGTACAAAAAGGACGGGTTGCATCTGAACCCGAGGGGAACCAATATCCTGGCGGGGAGATTTGCTAAAATAACTGCGGAGACTTTAAACTAGTAAGGTTGGGGGGAGGGACTCAAACACAGATAGCTAATAGGCAGTGTGTGAGGCAGGAGGCAGAAAAGGGAAACACTCAGACCCAATATGTAGGAGAGAAAGAAGGGAAAAGAAATAAACTGAGAATAAGAAATGATGGGTCCCTTAAATGTGTATATTTTAATGCTAGGAGCATTGTAAGAAAGGTGGATGAGCTTAGAGCCTGGATTGACATCTGGAAGTATGATGTTGTGGCGATCAGTGAAACATGGTTGCAGGAGGGTTGCGATTGGCAATTAAATATTCCAGGATTTCATTGTTTCAGATGTGATAGAATCGGAGGGGCAAGAGGTGGGGGTGTTGCATTGCTTGTCAGGGAGGATATCACAGCAGTGCTTTGGCAGGACAGACTAGAAGGCTCGATTAAGGAGGCTGTTTGGGTGGAACTCAGAAATGAGAAAGGTTTAGCAACACTTATAGGGGTGTATTATAGACCGCCAAATAGGGAACGAGAATTGGAAGAGCAAATATGTAAGGAGATAGCAGATATTAGTAGTAAGCACAGAGTGGTGATTGTGGGTGATTTCAATTTTCCGTATATAGACTGGGAATCACATTCTGTTAAAGGGCTGGATGGTTTGGAGTTTGTAAAATGTGTGCAGGATAGTTTTTTGCAGCAATACGTAGAGGTGCCTACCAGAGAAGGGGCAGTGTTGGACCTCCTGTTAGGAAATGAGATGGGTCAGGTGACGGAGGTATGTGTTGAGGAGCACTTTGGGTCTAGTGATCATAATGCCATTAGTTTCAATATCATTATGGAAAAGGTCAAATCTGGACCAAGGGTTGAGATTTTGGATTGGAGAAAGGCTAATTTTGAGGAGATGAGAAAGGATTTAAAAGGAGTGAAATGGAAATTGTTGTTTTATGAAAAGGATATAATAGAGAAATGGAGGATATTTAAAGGTGAAATTTTGAGAGTACAGAGTCTTTATGTCCCTGTTCGGTGGAAAGGAAAGAATAATAATTTGAAAGAGCCGTGGTTTTCTAGGGAAATTGGACACTTGGTTCGGAAAAAGAGGGAGATATACAATAAATATAAGCGGCAGGGAGTAAATGAGGTTCTTGAGGAATATAAAGAATGTAAAAGGAATCTTAAAAAGGAAATTAGAAAAGCGAAAAAAAGATATGAGGCTGCTTTGGCAAGTAATGTAAAAGTAAACCCCAAGGGGTTCTACAGATATGTCAATAGCAAAAGGATAGTGAGGGATAAAATTGGTCCATTAGAGAGTCAGAGTGGACAGCTATGTGCTGAGCCGGAAGAAATGGGGGAGATATTAAACAATTTCTTTTCTTCGGTATTTACCGAGGAGAAGGATATTGAATTATGTGAGGTAAGCGAAACAAGTAGAGTAGTGATGGAAATTAGGAGGATTAAAGAAGAGGAGGTACGGACACTTTTGAAGAATATAAAAGTGGATAAGTCTCCAGGTCCTGATAGGATATTCCCTAGGACATTGAGGGAAGTTAGTGCAGAAATAGCAGGGGCTATGACGGAAATATTTCAAACGTCATTAGAAACAGGGATGGTGCCGGAAGATTGGCGCATTGCGCATGTTGTGCCTTTGTTTAAAAAAGGTTCTAAAAGTAAACCTAGCAATTATAGACCTACTAGTTTGACGTCTGTGGTGGGAAAATTAATGGAAAAGATACTTAGGGACAATATATATAATTATTTGGATAATCAAGGCCTGATTAGAAACAGTCAACATGGATTTGTGCCTGGAAGGTCATGTTTGACTAATCTTCTTGAATTTTTTGAAGAGGTTACCAGGGAAATTGATAAGGGCGAGGCTGTGGATGTTGTCTATATGGACTTCAGTAAGGCATTTGACAAGGTTCCACATGGAAGGTTGATTAAGAAGGTTAAATCGTTGGGTATTAATAGTGAGGTTGCAAGATGGATTCAACAATGGCTGAATGGGAGATACCAGAGGGTAACGGTTGACAATTGTATGTCAGGTTGGAGGCCAGTGTCTAGTGGAGTGCCCCAAGGATCTGTGTTGGATCCACTGTTGTTTGTCATTTACATTAATGATCTGGATGATGGTGTGGCAAATTGGATTAGTAAATATGCAGATGATACTAAGATATGTGGAGTAGTTGATAGTGAGGTAGATTTTCAAAGTCTACAGAGAGACTTGGGCCTTTTGGAAGGGTGGGCTGAAAGATGGCAGATGGAGTTTAATGCTGATAAGTGTGAGGTGCTGCATTTTGGTAGGACAAATCAAAATAGGACGTACAGGGTAAATGGTAGGGAATTGAGGAATGCAGTGGAACAGAGGGATCTGGGAATAACTGTGCATTGTTCCCTGAAGGTGGAATCTCATGTGGATAGGGTGGTGAAGAAGGCGTTTGGTATGCTTGCCTTTATAAATCAGAGCATCGAGTATAGAAGTTGGGATGTAATGTTGAAATTATACAGGGCATTGGTGAGGCCGAATCTGGAGTATGGTGTGCAGTTCTGGTCGCCAAATTATAGGAAGGATGTCGACAAAATGGAGAGGGTACAGAGGAGATTTACTAGAATGTTGCCTGGGTTTCAGCACTTAGGCTACAGAGAGAGGTTGAACAGGTTGGGTCTTTATTCTTTGGAGCGTAGAAGGTTGAGGGGGGACTTGATAGAGGTTTTTAAAATTATGAGAGGGACGGACAGAGTTGACGTGGGTAGGCTTTTCCCTTTGAGAGTGGGGAAGATTCCAACAAGGGGACATAGCTTCAGAATTGAGGGACAAAGGTTTAGGGGTAACATGAGGGGGAACTTCTTTACTCAGAGGGTTGTGGCTGTATGGAATGGGCTTCCGGTGGAAGTGGTGGAGGCTGGCTCGATTTTATTATTTAAGAGTAAATTGGATAGGTATATGGATAGGAGGGGATTGGAGGGTTATGGTCTGAGTGCAGGTAGATGAGACTAGGTCAGGGAGAATGGTCGGCGTGGACTGGTAGGGCCGGACAGGCCTGTTTCCATGCTGTAGTTGTTATATGTTATTGTTATATGTTATTGCCTCAACACCATTCTGCTGATTGCGCTGATGGGGGGTGGAAGTTCCCACTTTATTAATCCGTTCTTTTACCTGAATCATTTTGTTCTGCCCAGAACGCAGAAGGTGATGTAGCTGGTTTTGGAAGGAGGACGATGCGTAATAATAAATCAATGGATCAAGACAACAGCTCACACTACCCAGGCACAGGGAGAGATGGTAGGCAAAATAAAGTGAATCCCCTTTCCCGTGAATAAGATTCAGGATGTGTAACACCAAGATGATGTTAGTGGGTATAAAACAGACAATGAACACACTGAGTACAATGATCGCCAGGACGATGGCATGTCTCTTCCCCTGCGGGTTGACCGCACTGGCCGAGTGCAGTGTTGAGATTATCTTCGCGTAGCAGACTGTGTTGACGACCAGGGGAACGAGAAAGAAAACGACCAAGAGGCAGGGTAGACAGTAGTGGATAAAGGTGTACGGGTCGTCGGAATAGTGCACGTCGTAGCAGGTGGTGATTTCCAGGTAGGGGTTGTACACGGCCTGCTCTGTGAGGAAGATGGGAAGAGTGCCGCAGATGGGGAGGAGCCAGGAGGCGAGGCAGAGACAGGCTGCTCGCCAGCGGCTCCGCCAGGAGGTGCACCTGATAGGGTAGACCACGGCCAGGCAGCGGTCCACACTGATGCAGGTCATCAGCAGCACCGAGCTCCACATGTAGGCGTAGAAGCCGCCCGTCACCAGGCGGCACAGGAACGAGCCGAGCCGCCAGTCGTTGCCGGAGAAGTGGTAGGAGATCTTGAGCGGCAGAAGCAGCGCGAACAGCAGGTCGGCAGCCGCCAGGTTGGTCATGTACATCACCGCCGAGTTGTTGGCTGCGCCCACCTTGAAGAGGAACACCAGGATCGCCAGCAGGTTGAGCGGCAGGCTGGCGGCAAGCACCAAGGTGTAGAGGACAGGAATGACCACCGTCGTGCCCGGGCCCTTCAATGTCCCCGTGCCCCACGCTGCGGGCATTTCATTTCCCTGCGAGCCGAGGGAGTGACTCCCATTCAACCCCCGTCTCAACGTCGGCACTGGCACCGGCACTGATCCCCTCCTCTGGGAACCGCTGCCGTCAGAGATTTTGCGATACCGGCTCCCTCCAAAGGTTTTGGGAGAAAGGTTAATTCGGGAACTCGAGTTCCTCTCTGAAAATACAAGAACAATAAAAAAATGATAATAATTTAAACACGTTTATAGACAATATTGCCCTTCGAGCCAGCACCGCCATTCAATGTGATCATGGCTGATCATTCTCAATCACTACCCCGTTCCTGCCTTCTCCCCATACCCCCTGACTCCGCTATCCTTAAGAGCTCTATCTAGTTCCCTCTTGAATGCATTCAGACAATTGACCTCCACTGCCTTCTGAGGCAGAGAATTCCACAGATTTACAACTCTCTGACAAAACGTTTTTCCTCATCTCCGTTCTAAATGGCTTACCCCTTATTTTTAAACTGTGGCCCCTGGCATAGACTATTTTCTAAATGGGAAGAATATTCTGAGATCGGAGGTGCAAAGGAACTTGGGAGTGCTGGTACAGGATTCCCAAAAAGTTAGTATGCAAGTCGAATCGTTAGTAAGGAAGGCAAATCCAATGCTTGGATTTATTTCGGTAGTTGATGTGGAAAGGATATTTTCACTAGTGGGAGACTCCAGGACCAGAGGCCATAGCCTCAGAATACAAGGACGTACCTTTAGAAAGGAGATGAGGAGGAATTCTTTTAGTCAGAGGGTGGTGAATCTGTGGAATTCATTACCACTGACGGCTGTGGAGGCCAAGTCAATTGATATTTTTAAGGTGGTGATTGACAGATTCTTGATTAGTACAGGTGTCAGGGGTTATGTGGAGAAGGCAGGAGAATGGGGTTGAGAGGGAAAGAAAGATCAGCCATGATTGAATGGCGGAGTAGACTTGATGGACTGAATGGCCTAATTCTGCTCCTATAACTTATGAAATATCTCGTTATCTCAGTCCTACTTGCTGAACCCCAGTCCTGTGACCATGAGCTAGGTTACTGCCCAATTCACTTCGGCCCCACTGCGGACATTGGACTTTGTCTCTGGAACTGTGTGCTGCAATGCTGAGAACTATATTCTGCACTCTGTATCTTTCCATTTGCATTACCTATTGTTCTAGAGTTTGGCCTGATTGTATGATTTGTACACCATTGTCAAGTTTGCAGTCGACACAATGGTGATTGGGCTGATTACCAACGGTGATGAAACAAAATACAGAGCGGAGGTGCAGAACCTGGCGGACTGGTGCTCTAATAACAACCTGTCCCTAAATATCACCAAGACCAAGGAGCTGATCATCAACTTCCGTAGGTCACATAACGGGGAATACGCCCCGATCTTTATCAACGGGGACAGTGTGGAGAGAGTGGCCAGCTTCAAGTTTCTGGGCACTCACATTTCGGAGGACCTCACATGGTTCAATAACACTGCTGCGCTGGTCAAGAAGGCACAGCAATGACTGTTCTACCTAAGAACACTGAAGAAGTCTGGTCTACCCCAACAGCTGCTGACGACCTTCTACCGCTGCACCATAGAGAGAATCCTAACACACGGCATCCCTTTGTGGTACCTCAGCTGCACGGTGACAGAGAGGAAAGCTCTTCAGCGGGTAGTCCATAGAGCTTAGAGGACCATCGGAATACAGCTACCAGCCTTGGAGGGCATCTACAACACACGATGCCTCAGAAAAGTCACCAGCATCCACAAAGACGGTAGCGCAGCGGTAGAGTTGCTGCTTTACAGCGAATGCAGCGCCGGAGACTCAGGTTCGATCCTGACTACGGGTGCTGCACTGTAAGGAGTTTGTACGTTCTCCCCGTGACCTGCGTGGGTTTTCTCCGAGATCTTCGGTTTCCTCCCACACTCCAAAGACGTACAGGTATGTAGGTTAATTGGCTGGGTAAATGTAAAAATTGTCCCTAGTGGGTGTAGGATAATGTTAATGTGCGGGGATCGCTGGGCGGCACGGACTTGGAGGGCCGAAAAGGCCTGTTTCCGGCTGTATATATATGATATGATATGATATGATATGAAAGACTCTTCACACCCCTGCAACAGTCTGTTTGAACTTCTACCATCGGGCAGATGATACAAGGCCTCCCCGTGACCTCGTGGATTTTCTCGTAGATTAATTGACTTGGTGTATGTGTAGGATAGTGTTAATGTGTTAAACGCTGGTTGGTGCGGACTCTGTGGGCTGAAGGGCTTGTTACCACGCTGTATCTCTAAACTAAACTAAATCAATCCCATCCCTGGCCTGGCCTGAAGTTGATGGAGAGTGATAGAATCACAATGCAAGTGATTCTATGAATTATTCCAGCACAACAATGAAAATATATTTTCATGGATAATTAAGGGTTGGTTGGTGAAATTAACTCACTATGTTTGTTCTTCATATGGATTTAAAATAGCCCAAAATGACAAACTTCATTAAAAGTCTCCACTAGATTTTTCTCCATATCTTTAGACTTTAGAGATACAGTGTGGAAACAGCCCCTTCGACCCACCGAGTCAGTGCCGACCAGTGATCCCCGCACACTAATACTATCCTACACGCAAGGGACAATTTACAATGTTACTGAAGCCAAATTACCTACAAACCTGTACATTTTTGGAGTGTGGGTGGAAACCAGAGCACTCACAGAGAACCCACGCGGTCATAGGGAGAACATCAAAATTCTGTACAGACAGCACCCATAATCAGAATCAAACCAGGGTCTCTGGGGCTGCAAGGCAGCAACTCTACGACTGTGCCACTGCACCACCACCAGATAGATCTGTTTCTATCTATCACCCAGGAGCCTCGGCATTAACCCCCCCCCCCCCCCCCCCCCCCCACCTCCTCCTCACCCACCTAGTTTAGATTTTAGATTTAGAGATACAGCGCAGAAACAGGACCTTCGGCCCACCGGAGCCGCGCCGCCCAGCGATCCCCGCACACTAACATTCTCCTACACCCACTAGGGACAATTTCTTGCTTTGCTCTCATCTTTAGTATATGTTTGAAGCGCCTCACTCCGACCTCAACTACCACCCCTCCCTACCCTCTCTCCCCAGTTCACCAAACTGTTTCAGCTTATGCCACAAAATCTCTGAACAACAGCTGTCCAAAAAGCTCTTTCCACTCTCCCCCCTCCCCCCCCTTCGCCTCCCCCCACTCCATGCCTTATCTTGTCTTCAGCTTTCTATCCTTGTCTCAATAAATGCAGTGGTTTTTACCCCAAATACCCTTCACGTCACGTCAAAGCATTTCCTGCACTGATTATTCTTCACAGAAAACTATTTCTTCTAATCACCTTTTAAGTAATTGTGAGCAATGATAGCTCTTCATCATTGACATCCCAAGCAAATTCTTTCCCCAATTGCCTTCAAAGTTTTTCATTATCTATCTTCTGTTATTATATTACTAAAACTCTCATATATATTGCATTTAGTGCGTGCCCGAAATACAGCCAAAACGGTACACAATAGCGTGACAATTTTAGCAAGTTTCGTTACACTTTAAAAACAATTAACTTAATAAACTTTAATAAACGTTCCCCCCCACCAGGAGGTCCGGTGCCCGTCCCGGCATGTCCTGCACCTGACCTTCCTCCCGTGGTGCAGCGCGTTGGCAGAGGGTCAAACAAGATGGCCGCCGCTGCCGCTGCAGGAGAGGTTTCCACCCAATGGGTCCACGGCTCTCTCTGGCTGACGCGATGGCTGCCCGGGGCGAATTGAGTGGCTCCCTCTCCTGTCCTCCCTCGCCCGCCCACAACCCCAGGGGACACTCCCCGGCTGCCAACGGGTCCACGGATCATCAGTTAGGGGGGGGGGGGGGTAGCCAGGCCCGCGGGAGAGATTTAAAAATCACTTTTTAAACTTTAATACTTACGTAAGATGGCTGCAGCATCCGCTTGCACAGTTGGGGGAGGGTTGACGCTCGGAGGGGTGGGTGGGACAAGCTTGACACTTGTCGGTGTGGATAAGTTGGGCTGAAGGGCCTGTTTCTACGCTGTATGACTAATTTAATTAATACTAGACCAAGTGGACCCGTTGGGCCCATTCCTCGTAGAGGGGGGGGGGGGGGGGGGGTGGGGGGGCAGGGAAAGGGAGAGGGTATGATTGAGTGAGGCCTGGACCCAAAGCCTCTCTTGTATTGCAGCACCCTCAACCCGCCACTCATCCCCCCCTCCTCCCCCTACTAACCCACTCCATCCCCCCTAGCCACCCCCACTTGCTCCTCCCCTGCCCCCACCCGGGAACGCGGGGGGATGGAGTGGCTGAATGTTAGACCAATGCAGTAGAGGTTTGGGGGAGTTTCAAAGGGGGTTCAGGGGGGATTAATTGGGTGAATGGAGGGTGGAAGAGAGGGGGGGATAATGGGGCTGGGGATGGAGTGGGTGAGATGAGGATAAGGGGGTGGGTTGAGGAGGGGAAGATAAGGAGTTGAGGGGGGGTGGATGTGTGGTGCTCTTAAAAAAAACAACCTGAAACCAATTTAAGTTAATGCAGCACAGGTTTGGAGGAGTTTTAAGGGGGATTAAGGGGGGAATGGAGTGCGTGAGTGGGGCTCTGAAGAAAAATGCTAAACACAATTTCAGTTAATGCAGGAAAGGTTTGGGTGAGTTTTAAGGGGGGGCGGGGTTGAGGTGGGAATGGAGTGCGTGAGTGAGGGGATGGGGTGGCTGAGTAAGGGGAGGGTGTTAGACCAATGCAGTCGAGGTTTGGGGGAGTTTTAAAGGGGGCTGAGGGGGGATGAATTGGGCGAATGGAGGGTGGGATAAGGGGGCTGAGGGGGATGGAGTGGATAAGGGGGGTTGAGGTGGGTTGTGGCGGGGGATGATAAGTGGGGTTGAGGGGGTGTGGATGGAGTGGGGCTTTTACAAAAACCTGAAACCAATTTAAGTTAATGCAGCACAGGTTCGGGGGGTTTTAAGGGGGATTGAGGGGGGAATGGAGTGCGTGAGCGGGGTTCTGAAAAAAATCCCAAACACAATTTAAGGTAATGCAGGAGAGGTTTGGGGGAGTTTTAACGGGGGGGTTGAGGTGGGAATGGAGTGCGCTCCCCCCCCCTCCTCCCTCCTCCCCCTCTCCTCCCCCTCTCCTCCCCCCCTCCCCCTCACCCAGTCCATCACCCTCCCCCCCTTCACCCACCATCCCCCCTCAGCACTGCAGTCAGTCGGGCGGGTGCCCCATCTCGGCGTGGGAGAGGCGACTACACCTCCCGGCGGTCAGCGCGGCCCGATCTGAGGAGTGGCAGGCGCGAGGCATGCCGGGACGGGCGGCTGTGCTCCGAGGGGGGTGGCGGGGGCGCGCATTAGTGAAAGGTCCGGGGGTGGGCGGGGGAGCGCATTGGTGAAAGGTCCAGGGCGGGTTAGCGCATTAGTGAAAGGTCGGGGGGGGGGGGGGAGGAGCTGATCTGTGGAAGACTTGCGGCTCGCATTGCATTGTGACGTCACAGGCTGAACACCGGCGGGGGGTGGGGAGCGCGAGCTGATCTCATAGGTGCACGGGTGCCATTGTGACGTCACACGCTGAAGCCCTTCAGGAAATGGGTTAGAATTGAACATTTTAAACTTTAAAATCTCTCTAGCTTTAAAAATGTAGTTTCAATTTGAATGAAACCATCCACTGACACCATCCTTCCAGCGGCCATCTTCTTTCCCCTTCACTCTAAAATTCTTATGGGGTTGGACAGGCTAGATGCAGGAAGATTGTTCCTGATGTTGGGGAAGTCCAGAACAAAGGGTCACAGTTTAAGGATAAGGGGGAAATCTTTTAGGACCGAGATGAGAAAGTTTTTTTTCACACAGAGAGTGGTGAATCTGTGGAATTCTCTGCCACAGATGGTAGTTGAGACCAGTTCATTGGCTATATTTAAGAGGGAGTTAGATGTGGCCCTTGTGGCTAAAGGGATCAAGGGGTATGGAGAGAAGGCAGGTACAGGATACTGAGTTGGATGATCAGCCATGATCATATTGAATGGCGGTGCTGGCTCGAAAGGCCGAATGACCTCCTCCTGCACCTATTGTCTATTGTCTTATTGAGGCGTAAAAATATCAGGAGAGGAATACATCAGGTACATGGATAGGACAGGTTTTGGAGGGATATGGACCAAATCCTTGCAGGTGGGACTGGTGTAGCTGGAAGATGTTGGCCGGTGTGGGCAGGTTGGGCCGAAGGGCCTGTTTTCACACTGTATCACTTTATAACTCTCCATGACTATCACCCGCTGAGTTACTCCAGCGTTCTGCATCCCGAAACATCACCCACCCTTTTTCTTCAGAGATGCTGCCTGACCCGCTGAGTTATTCCATTTACTTCATGAATTTCTTGTTCAGGTGCCAGAGTGTATGATTCAGTGTTGATCGCCTCCTCCCACTCTCCAGATCACTACTCTTTTCATGATATCGTTAACTTTCAGTGTCTTTCCACTTCCTTGAGCTCTCTGAGCCCGGCACTCCATCCACCAATGTTATGTTTCGCAGGTACTTGGCTCCTACCTCCCTCCGAGTTTTTGGCAAACCTGAAAGTCAGGATACAGCCCGGAATGTACGCAGTAATCTGGAAAGATTGGGTATTAGTAGGACGTTCCTTTAGGAAGGCGAATTTCTTTAGTCAGAGGGGTGGTGAATCTGTGGAATTCATTGCCACAGACGGCTGTGGAGGCCAAGTCAGTGGATATTTTTAAGGCAGAGATAGGTAGATTCTTGATTAGTACGGGTGTCAGGGGTTATGGGGAGAAGGCAGGAGAATGGAGGCAGCCATGATTGAATGGCGATGCAGACTCAATGGGCCGAATGGCCTAATTCTGCTTCTATCACTTATGAACTTATTAAAAGGATTTTGTTTTTGGATGACAATGAAGGCTATTCTAATCTATACAAGAGATTGCAGGTGTGTGGGGTCTTGAGGAAAGCACAAAGTGCTGGATTAACTCAGTGGCTCAGGTAGCATCAGTGGAGGGATTGAATAGGGAACATTTCGGGTCGGGACCCTTCTGAAGGGATTAGTCCAAAGAAGGGTCTCGTCCCGAAACGTTACCTGCCCATTCGCTCCCCCGCTGAGTTCCTCAGGTACTTTGTATTTTGCTTATCGTTAGAGGGCTGGCATTTAGTCTGCCCACTCTAATTACAGAGTTTTAGTCTTCGCAATCCCAACGAAACGGCCGTGCAATCTGTTTCCGATGACACGGGTAACCACGAACAAAAGAATGGCTTTGGATGTCAAGGTGCTAAACCCTCCTCTCTCACGCACGTTGGATAACGACTCATCGAGACAGACACAAACAACTTGAAGCGTGAAGAACTGTCCCGACCCAAAACATCACATATCTGTCCCGACCCAAAACATCACACCTTCCCTCTGAAGATGCTGCCTGACCCGCCGAGTTACTCCAGCAACTTTGTGCTTGCTCAGTACCCCACCATCCACTCACTGTCTCTTGCGTCTCCACTCGGGGAGACCGTTGCTACAACGCTCCCACATGCAACAGCTAAGCCAATTCCATCCTCAATTCCTTCAAGTGTGTCGGAAGGAACTGCGGGGGTTGCTTTACAGTGAAGATGGACTCAACACTGAGCGAATAGGTGACGTTTCGGGTCGAGACCCTTCTTCGGGCGTCTGAAGTTCTTCCCGAAAGAACTTGAAGTGTGAAGATCTTCAGGCAAGACACAAAATGCTGGAGTAACTCAGCTCAGCGGCGGCATCTCTGGAGAGAAGGAACGGGTGACGTTTCGGGTCGAGACCCTTCTTCAGACTGATAAATATTATAAAACCAACAGCACAATTAAACAATTGATTTGGCCGAAAGAACTCTGGAGAACTTCAGCCGTCTGAAGGAACTGCTGCCTGTCCCGCTGAGTTACTCCAGCTTTTTGTGCCTATCTTCGGATTCAACCAGCATCTGCAGTTCCTTCTTACACAACTGTATTAGACACATAGAAAATAGGTGCAGGAGGAGGCCATTTGGCCCTTCGAGCCAGCACCGCCATTCATTGTGACCATGGCTGATCATCCACAATCAGTAACACATCCTTTAACGAAAATGTCCAGTTACGCCAGTATTTTGTGTCTATCTCTCTCTCTCACACACACATACATATATATATATATGTGTGTGTGTGTGTGTGTGTGTGTATATACACACACACATATATATATATATCAGTCTGAAGAAGGGTCTCGACCCGAAACGTCGCCCATTCCTTCTCTCCTGAGATGCTGCCTGACCTGCTGAGTTACTCCAGCTTTTTGTGAATAAATACCTTTGATTTGTACCAGCATCTGCAGTTATTTTCTTACACTATATATATATACACACACATACATATACACACACACATACACACACATATATACATACATATATACACACACACATATACATACATATATATACACACACACCCGCACACATACATATATATATACACACACACATATATACATACATATATACACACACACATATACATACATACATATATATATATACACACACACACATATACATACATATATATACACACACACACACACACATGTATGTATATATATATATATATAAAATCATCTTTCATTCTTCTTCCCCTCCCCCTTCCCTTTACCCCTTACTCCACCCTCCCTGCCCCCTGCTCACCGGACTGTAGAGCAGAGCCCACGGCAGCCAGAACCATCCATATCACCAGCAACTCTGTCCGGGACATCCCGTGTGTGAGAGGATTCTCCCCACTCTTCACAAGTGAAGACCAGTCCGCTAACTGCCTCTCTCCTTTCCCCCCCCGCTGTTTTCTCTTTTGGTTCTCTAGCCTCAGAAGCTTATACGTCGACTTCAGCTTGCACTTTTCATTTTATTATCCAGTTGAACGCTTCCTGGACAAACCTCCCCGTCTGCGAGTTTGGGGAGTGTTCTTAAAGTGGTCAGACCTCTCCCGGTTAACCATAGCCTCACGATGGATGTCTCACTTGACAACTATCACTATGCCTTCAAGCACTAAGCGCTGAAATACCTTTAAAAATATATATATTGGTGTAAAATAGTGCAGCTGTCGCCTCCATCTCCATAGCAACGGTGTAAACCCAACCAGGCACATACCTCCAGTAAGGTTCAGTTTAGTTTATTGGTGTCAGTGTACCGAGGTACAGTGAAAATCTTTTGTTGCATGCTAACCAGTCAGCGGAAAGACAATACATGATTACAATCTATCCATTTACAGTGTACAGATACATAAGAGAATAATGTTTAGTGCAAGGTAGAGCCAGCAAAGTCCGATCAAGGATAGTCCGAGGGTCGCCATCTTATCTGATTCCAGCACCAGCTTCAGACTCAATACCTTTGTCATCACCAAAATTCTTTGTTCCCACTCCATTACATTTCCTCACTTTGGCCCCACAATTTTTCTTTAACCTGAAGGACAGGGATTTGTCACCAAGAACGAACATAGAACAGTGCAGCAACGAGAACAGGCCCATCGGCCCTCAATGTCTGTGCCAAACATGATGCCAAGACGGTCTCATATCTAAAACCAACCTACCTTCCATTGTCTCCATCTACACTTCATGCTGTCTCAGCAAGGCCACCAGCTTAATCAAGGTCCAGCCATCTCCCTTCTCCCCTCAGACTGGAGGTACAGATGTTTGAAAATGTAAGGACATTGCACATAATTGACCACATAACAAAATTTAACTTAGAAGCAGTCCTAGTTGGGTTAGATGCTGAAAAAGCTTTTGATTGTGTAAATTGGTCTTTTTTGCTTAGAGTTTTAGATAGATTTGGATTTCACAATACTTTTATTAAAACAATACAGGCTCTTTATGATAGCCCAAGTGCAAGAATTAAAATTAACGGAGTAGTTTCAAAACCATTTTTGCTAGAAAGAGGAACAAGACAGGGATGTCCAATCAGCCCCCGTTTATTTGCGGTTTTTATCGAACCTTTGAGTCAGTGGATTATCCAGAATAATAATATCAAAGGAATAGTAATGAAAGGAGGGGAAGAAAAGATTTCTTTATTTGCCGATGACGTATTGGTGTATTTGTCAGACCCTGAACAGTCTTTGTTACAGTTATTTTATGTTTTGGAACGATATGGATCCTTCTCTGGCTATGTTAAATGTTATAAAAACACAAATTCTTAGTTTCAAATAGAGCCCCTCAGTAAAAGTAAGGGAAAAGTTTAATTTGAGGTGGGATGCTGAATCCATGAGATATCTGGGAATAAACATTCCAATAGATCTGACTAAACTGCACTTGCTTAACTACCTCCCATTGAACAATAAGATCAGGGAAGACATTAGGAGGTGGGACCTAATACCTTATCTTAATTTTGGATCTCGTATTGAATCGGTCAAAATGGTTATGTTACCGAGGCTGTTGTATCTCTTTCAATCACTTCCACTAGATATATCAGACCAACAATTTCAAGAATGGGATAAACAAATCTCGAGGTATATTTGGCAGGGACAAGACCAAGAATCAGATACCAGGGGTTACAACTGACCAAAAATAAAGGTGGGGTTGCACTCCCGTGCTTGAAAGACTATTATGCAGCTGCTCAGCTGAGAACATTAATTTATTGGTGCAACCCCAACTATTGTGCTAGATGGAAGGAGATTGAGATTGCTATAACAGAGGAATTTCCGATTCAGGCTGCAATCGGAGATAAGGAGTTAACAAATAAGTTAATTAATTTGGGAAACTCATGGATTCGATTATCACTTAAGGTATGGAATAAGGTCGTTACCCAAAATCATCTGAGGGATGCTGTGAAGATTTTGAGATGGTGCACGTTTGATCCAGATTTTGTACCAAAAAGACAGGACACTAGTTTTAAAAGATGGAGTTCTCAAGGTTTGACATCATATTGCACATTTTTACATAAGGGGTCTATGAACAGCTTTGAGAATCTGAAGAGGCAATTTGGTTTGAATAATGATGATTTCTATAGATACCTTCAAATTCGCCATTATATAGATCAAATACAAAAGGAATGTGCAGAAGTAAAATGGGATAATATTTTGTTAAATGTATTTATTGATGCTTACCATGGAGGCTCAAAACAGAAAACCATCTCAAAATTATACAAGGGTTTACGGCAGAGAAAAGGCAACTCACTGTATGTAAAACAGAAATGGGAAAGGGAAGGTAATCTGGTTCTAAAGGAAGAAACCTGGGAGAGCTTATGTGAGATACAATGGAAAACTTCAAGTTCAAATGTTTGGCGGGTGTTTTGCTGGAAAACTCTTATTAGGTTTTTTATTACACCAGTTCAAAAAAGGCATTACACAAATTCTTCTTCATGCTGGCGACAATGTGGGTGCCTTGAGGCAAACCATTTTCACATATTTTGGTCTTGTGTATCAGTGATCCCATTTTGGCAGGAGATTCATAAAGTTTTACAAAAAGTTTTTTATATGGATTTAAATTTGAGTTTTTATATTTTGGTGCTTTACCAGTACAAAATGCTTCTATTAAAGATAAGTATCTTTTCCAGATCTTAAGTGCTGCCAGCAGGAATGCTATTACTAGGAAGTGGTTGAAACCTGGAAAACCTAATGTGGATGACTGGATTAACATTGTATATGATATTTTTATAATGGAAAGGATAACTTTTGCTTTAAGATTGCAACAGGGAATATTTTTGAAAAGGTGGGAAAAATGGATGTTGTACATTATGCCCGTACGGCCATCATTTGTTTAAAGCGGATCTTTGTATCCTACTTCCGTGTCCTATCTCATTTTCCTTGATTTCATACCGCTCCAGAAGTAGTGATGAAATATTATAGAGGTATACCCCAAATGTTGGTTTTAGTTGTTTTTGTTTTTGTTTGTATATGTAGTTAAGTTTTGGATATGATCAAATGTCCAGTAAGTCATTACCCATCCTTGTAGTGCTTCCAATACCTGTGGTATGATTTATTTTGGGATATGCAGTATTTGTTAACTACGGAGGGTTTAAGGTGAATGAGAATGTGTATCATTGTGGAATGTATGGAACTGGAAAATCAAAATCAAAATAGAATTATAAAAAATTTAAAAAAATTAAAAAAATGTAAACCTCCAGATTCAGGGACAGTTTCTTCCCCACTGTTATCAAGCAACTGAACCATTCTCTCACCAGCTAGAGAGCGGTCCTGACCTCCCATCCACCTCATTGGAGACCTTCGAATTACCTTTAATCGGACTTTATGAGACTTTATCTTGCATTAAACGTTATTCGATTTACCCTGTATCTGTATACTGTGAAGGGCTTGATGGTAATCATGTATAGTCTTTCCATTGACTGAATAGCACGCAACAAAACCCTTTTCACTGTACCGCATTACACGTAAAAATAATTAAAATAAACTAAAGGACAGGGAGTATGGGGAGAAGGCAGGAACGGGGTACTGATTGAGAATGATCAGCCATGATCACATTGAATGGCGGTGTTGTATCGAAGGGCCGAATGGCCTTCTCCTGCACCTATTTTCTATTGTCTATTGTCTATAAACTTAGAAAAAAAGCTTGCAAAACACAATCGGAAAAAACCCAGGTCCAAGTTAGTGCAAGAGGCAGTCATGGTGACCTATTGTCGAGGGGAGGATTAGGATTGTGTGGGTTGGTTCAAGAATGACAGTTGTTGGAAAGTAGCTGTTCGTGAAGCTGGTGGTGTGGTCTGCCAAGCTTCTGTATCTCCTGCCCGGTGGTAGCCGTGAGATGAAGCCATGGCCCAGATGATGGGGATCCTTGATGATAGGTCATGTTCATAAATTCATAAGTGATAGGAGCAGAATTAGGCCATTCGGCCCATGAAAGTCTACCCCGCCATTCAATCATGGCTGAACTATCTCTCCTTCCTAACCCCATTCTCCCGCCTTCTCCCCATAACCCCTGACACCCGCACTAATCAGGAATCTATGTATCTCTGCCTTAAAAGTAACCATTAGCTTGGCCTCCACAGCCGTCTGTGCCAATGAATTCCACAGATTGACCACCCTCTGACTTAGATAAATTCCTCCTCATCTCCTTCCTAGAGGAACGTCCTTTAATTCTGAGGCTTTAACCACTCTCCCACTAGTGGAAACATCCTCTCCACATGATGGATGCCACCTTCTAGAGAGAGCGCCTCATGTCGATGCCTTAGATAGTGGGGAGGGCCGTTGGGGAGTGCTGTGCTGGTGATGGACATGGAGCAATCTCTGACCAGTGACTGCCCCATAGCAACAGCTGCCGTTGTGGCTATTTTATCTTGTATCAGAGATTGTGATCAGCTGATGGAATCACTCGGTTCCTACACTGCACATCAATCTTGGCTGAAACATCACCAGCATTTATTGCATCGTATGGAAGTCGCATTCCCAATCTCGTACCCCCGTACAATGACAATAAAGATATATTGTATATTGTATTGTATAAATCAATGGACACCCATTGCATCGGGTCCCTGCCTCCAGACAACAGTGAGATTGTAGTAATGACCAGCAATAACAAGTATTGTCTTAACACCAGTGATCCATCGGATTCTGTGCAGGACTATTTCCTGTGCATTCACGTGGTCAGTCTAATAATGTTAAAACATTAGATTTCAATGGTTCAAAGTTGTTTTGTTGCACCTGCACATCTGCACCTGCACAATGAAATTATTTTTGCATATTTACGCGTGTTGGTGCCGTCATCTTTCGGCGGCATTTCCCGGTCCGTTTTCCAAAGTCCGGTTTCCCGCACGCTTGATTTACTGGAGTGGCTCCCGATCCCCTCCGTTTCAGTTGTAGTTTATTGTATCGAGGTACAGTGAAAAGCCTTTGTTGCGTGCTAACCAGTCCGTCGCCCTCGAATGGCTCTGCCGGCAAACCCACGTCCCTCCTCTCCTCGTCCGGCCAACTTGGTGTCGTGGGGTGCCGACCTTGAAGGCACTGGAGGCATTACCCTGGTTCACCCTCCAACCGGCCCTTGTTCTTTACATCCGATGTCTCCAGTGGCTCCCTCCCGGTAACGCTGACTAAAGAGCCTCTGGGCAGGGTCAGCCATTGAACTCTGAACTCCATGCATTCTAACAAATAGTTTTGACATCACCCTCAGCGTAACCAATTGGGGACGGGGAGATAGGTTTTTACAAATGGCTGCTTTCACAGAGATTCTCTAGAACAATGTAAATAGACAATAGACAATAGGTGCAGGAGGAGGCCTTTCAGCCCTTCGAGCCAGCACCGCCATTCAATGTGATCATGGCTGATCATTCTCAATCAGTACCCCGTTCCTGTCTTCTCCCCATAACCCCTGACTCCGCTATCCTTAAGAGCTCTATCTAGCTCTCTCTTGAATGCATTCAGAGAATTGGCCTCCACTGCCTTCTGAGGCAGAGAATTCCACAGATTCACAACTCTCTGACTGAAAAAGTTTTTCCTCATCTCAGTTCTAAATGGCCTACCCCTTATTCTTAAACTGTGGCCCCTTGTTCTGGACTTCCCCCAACATTGGGAACATGTTTCTTGCCTCTAACGTGTCCAACCCCTTAATAATCTTAAACGTTTCGATAAGATCTCCTCTCATCCTTCTAAATTCCAGTGTATACAAGCAAATCCACTCAGGTGACCGAGAAATTGTCTGAAATTGTGTATACAATCATGGGAGGAATAGACCGGGTAGCTACACAGAGTCTCTTGCCCAGAGGAGGTGAACCGAGGACCAGAGGACATATGTTTAAGTTGAAAGGGGAAAGATTTAATTGAAATCTGAGGGGTAACTTTTTCACACAAAGGGTGGTGGGTGTATGGATCGAGCTGCAAGAAGAGGTAGTAGAGGCAGGGACTATCTCAACGTTTAAGAAACAGTTAGACAGGTACATGGACAGGACAGGTTTGGAGGAATATGGGCCAAACGCAGGTAGGTGGGACTTGTCTAGATGGGACGTGTGGACAAGATGGGCCGAAGGGTCTATTTCCACGCAGTAGGACTCTAAATTATGTTTGCAACACAATGATCCCAGTAAGTTACCTTCTCCCCCCTTAGGATCCCAGAGATTTAACTCTTGAGTCAAGAAAGTTCTTCTCATTGCAGTCCTGAATGGCTGACCGTTTAGTTCACTGTGACCCCTTCAGTCCACAATGCCTTTGCCAACCCCAGCACCAATTTAAACTGATCCCAGCTGCCTGTCTATAATCTCCTCACCCTATCTGTTCAATGGTCTGTCCAAATGCTTCTTAAACTTTGCTAATTTAATTTAATTTAGTTTATCGTCATATGTACCAAGGTAGAACAAAAAGCTTTTGCTGTGTGCTAACCAGTCAGCAGAAAGACAATACATGATTCCAATCGAACCATTTACAGTGTACAGATACACAATAAGGGAATAACATTTAATGCAAGGTCAAGCCAGTAAAGTCCGATCAAGGATACACCCAGGGTCACCAAAGAGGTAGATAGGGGTTTATCAGTGCTCTCTGGTTGTGAAGTATATAACATTATGAGAGGCATAGGTAGGATAAATAGACAGAACATTTTTCCCAGCATGGAAATATCCAACACAGGAAGCCATCGCTATAGGCTGAGAGGAGGGGGGGAGGAATGATGAGGAAGAATTTATTTTGTCAGAGGGTGGTGCATCTGTGGAATTCATTGCCACAGACGGCTGTGGAGGCCAAGTCAATGGGTATTTTTAAGGTGGAGATTGACAGATACTTGATTAGTACGGGTGTCAGGGGTTATGGGGAGAAGGCAGGAGAATGGTGTTGAGAAGGAAAGATAGATCAGCCATGATTGAATGGTGGAGTAGACTTGATGGGCCAAATGGCCCAATTCTGCTCCTAGAGCTCTGTGTAAGAAACCTGCCCTGTAATTCTACTTTAAAGTTTCCTCCGCTCAACTTAAATCCATGCCCTCTAGCATTTGACCTTCCCATCCTGGGAAAAAGATTCTGACTATCTAACCAATCTATGCTTTTCATTATTGTACATATTTTTTATCCTCAGCCTTCAATGCTCCAGAGAAAACAATCCAGGCTTGTCCAACACGATACACTGTAAATGGATCGATTGTGACCATGTATAGTCTTTCTGCTGACTGGTTAGCACGCAACAAAAAGCTTTTCACTGTACCTCGGTACAGTGACAATAAACTGAACTGAACTGAACAACCTTTCTTTCTAAATAATGCTCGGTAATCCAGGCAGCATCCTGGTGAACCTATTCGCACTGTCTCTCAAACCACCCCACCACCCTCCTTGAATGTGACAACCGGAACTGCACATGACTGCTAATTTGTTTTGTTCAGTCCGTGTAGTGTCCCTAGTGTGTACGATAGAACTAGCGTACAGGTGATTGTTGGTCCCGGCAATAGACAATAGACAATAAGTGCAGGAGTAGGCCATTCGGCCCTTCGAGCCAGCACCACCATTCAATGTGATCATGGCTGATCATTCTCAATCAGTACCCCGTTCCTGCTTTCTCCCCATACCCCCTGACTCCGCTTTCCTTAAGAGCTCTATCTAGCTCTCTCTTGAATGTATTCAGAGAATTGGCCTCCACTGCCCTCTGAGGCAGAGAATTCCACAGATTCACAACTCTCTGATTGAAAAAGTTTTTCCTCATCTCTGTTCTAAATGGCCTACCCCTTATTCTTAAATTGTGGCCCCTGGTTCTGGACTCCCCCAACATTGGGAACATGTTTCCTGCCTCTAACATGTCCAACCCCTTAATAATCTTATACGTTTCGATAAGATCCCCTCTCATCCTTCTAAATTCCAACGTATACAAACCTAGTAGCCCCAGTCTTTCAACATATGACAGTCCCGCCATTCAGTGAATTAACATAGTAAACCTACACTGCACGCCCTCAATAGCAATGGACTTAGTGGGCCGAAGGGCATGTTTCCACACAGTAGCGGGGGAGGAGAAGGGGGGGGGGGGGGGGAGAACAAAGGCTGACTTTGTCAGCGCCCTTTATGTGGTGACCATTTGCATACCTTAGGTAAACAAGCAAAGAATTTCACTGTGCCTTGTCACATGTGACAATAAAGTAGTCTGTTCCATTCCATTCCATATCTCCTCTAAACTAAACTCTAAACTAAACCTTGCTCTTTCTATTTCACAGTCTAAACTTCCCCTCGCCAATGTTCTCACTTCGACTACTTAATGTAAAGCTAGCAAACAGTTCTTCATACAAAAGGGTGGGAAAAGGTTGGAATTTTCGTTTGCAGCTGGCATTTTTTTTCTAGGGGGTTTTTCAATTTTATACCTGATATAAGAGTGTTTTTATGCTGCCAGCTGTGTTTTAGTGTAACCCATTGGTTGACACTCCTACGTTACATAATTTCTGAGTCGGCTGACAGCAACTTGTTTACCTGATGAGATAGGAGAACAATAGTCTAACTTGTTTCATCATATCATATCATATCATATATCTACAGCCGGAAACAGGCCTTTTCGGCCCTCCAAGTCCGTGCCGCCCAGTGATCCCCGTACATTAACACTATCCTACACCCACTAGGGACAATTTTTACATTTACCCAGCCAATTAACCTACATACCTGTACGTCTTTGGAGTGTGGGAGGAAACCGAAGATCTCGGAGAAAACCCACGCAGGTCACGGAGAGAACGTACAAACTCCTTACAGTGCAGCACCCGTAGTCAGGATCGAACCTGTGTCTCCGGCGCTGCATTCGCTGTAAAGCAGCAACTTTACCGCTGCGCTACCGTGATCATAAAACACATGACTTGTTTCGGCTTGCTTTCCGCAATGTCCATATGTCACAGGCACTGATACATGTAACTTACTGCTTCTCTCTTTTATGGTTGTTCCAGAAACTTATTCCCTGCCTGTAAATTCAACTTTAGTTGAACGAGATTGAGATTTCTTGATCATAAAACACATCATTTGTTCGTAAATGTTCATAAAATAGATTTATTTGGAGTATTACATGCAGTTCTGATCGCCCCATTACAGGAACTATTTTTTTTAGTGTTTAGAGATACAGCGTGGAAACAGATCCTTCGGCCCACCTAGTCTGTGCGACCAACAATCACCCGTACACTAGTTCTATTGTTATCCCAGTTTCACATCCCACACACGATGGGCAATTTACAGAAGCCGATGAACCTACAAACTCGCCCGTCTTTGGAATGTGGGAGGAAACGAGCACCCGGAGAAAACCCACGCGGTCACAGGGAGAACGTGCAAACTCCGTTCAGACAGCACCCGTAGTCAGGATACCGCTGCACCACCATGCCACCCTAAGCATGTGGCTATAGCCCCAAGCTATGTCCTTAGGCTTGCTTCCATATCTCTTCAGCCATATCTCTTATAACCCTATTCTTTCGGTGTCTTGTTTTAATTGCTAACAGTGGGAGTGCATTACACGTTTGGAAAAATCTCTGTATAAATCCCACCTTTACATTTAAATGTGTTCACTTTGTGAACTTGAGAATACGTGCAGGCTGGAACGTGTGACACCTTATGATAGATTCATAACTTATCTGTTTAAGTTGTGAGGCCAAGACTGAAGCTGGGGCAACTTTTAAACTTTATCTGAACTCAGATAAGTGAATTGATTTGAAATGTGATGTTACCTTTGCTGTCCGGTGCTGTTGAAGGACTGTTTTTCCAAGTTAACAAAAATAAATGCCTTGTGGTTCTTTTCCAATTGTAGCCAATGCTTTGCAGTTGCCCTGAGCTGCAACGATGTATAAGAAACGGGGACAAGAGTGGGTCATCAATTAAGATCATGCTTGATCCAGTCTTAGCTTTGGCACTACTTGACCTCTGCATACCATTTAATTGACCTGAAATTTAAATGCCCATTAATCTCCACATTGAACATAAAACAACTCCATTGCCTCAACTTTACAGTGGAGACTTGGTCACAACTCTCTTTTAGAGAAGAAATGTATTCTATTTTACATCTTGAATGGGTGACTACTTATTCTAAGACCATGCCCCCCAGTTTTAGATCCTGGCGAATTAGGAACACATCATTTCAGCATCTATTCTGTCAATCTCCTCAGAGTCATCGATTCTTCAATAACATCACCTCTTATTCTTCGATGTACCAAAGATACTGTAGAGAGCATCCTGTCCGGCAACATCACAGTCTGGTTTGGGAACAGCTCTGCCCAGGACAGGATGGCCCTGCAGAGAGTAGTGCGTTTGGCAGAACGCACCAAGGGAACTACACTCGTCCCCCTGCAGGACCTATACATCAGGAGGTGCAGATCCAGAGCAAGTAAGATTATGAGGGACCCCTGCCACCCCAGCAACGGACTGTTCCAGATGCTATGGTCAGGCAAGCGCCTCCGCTGTCACCTGTGCTGTCTTTGTGGAGTTTGCACGTTGTACCCTGTGGCCGCGTGGGTTTCCCCCGGGTGCTCCGGTTTCCTCCCACGTTTCAAAGATGTGCGGCTTTGTAGGTTAATTGGCCTCTGTGAATTGCTCTGACCTATATAAAAATCAGGAGGGTGAACGAATCCTGTGATTATGGTTTTTTGTGAAAAGAACAAATATAGCTGAAGAGGGGATAGAGAGGATATTAGTTGAAGAATTCAATGCTGATACCTTTGGGTTAGAGTCATAGAGTCATAGAGTGATACAGTTGTGGAAACAGGCCCTGCAGCCCAACTTGCCCACACCGGCCAACATGTCCCAGCTACACTAGTCCCATCCGCCCGCATTTGGCCCTTATCACTCCAAACCTGTGCTATCCATGTACCTGTGCCACTCTTTCTTATAGGTTGGGATAGTCCCAGTCTCAGCTACCTCCTCTGGCAGCTTGTTCCCCACACCCACCACCCTTTCTGTGAAAAAGTTACCCCTCAGATTCCTATTAAATCTTTTCCCCTCACCTTAAACCTATGTCCTCTGGTCCTCGATTCACCTACTCTGGGCAAGATCTACCCGATCTAATCCTCTCATGATTTTATACACCTCTATGAAATCACCCCTCATCCTCCTGCACTCCAAGGATTTGAGTCCCAGCCCACTCAACCTCACCCTATAACTCAGACCCTCTAGTCCTGGCAACATCCTCGTAAATCTTCTCTGAAGCCTTTCCAGCTTGAGGTAAATCTTCTCTGTAGCCTTTCCAGCTTGACAGCTACCCAAGCAGCATATGAGTAATGTAAAGTCTATATTACTGTTAATGCCAGTGACCTGGTTACATTGTTCGATGGTTGCACCCAGGAACGAAGAAAATTGCAACAAAATGATGAACACTGCCCTGCCCGTCACAAATAATGACCTCCCCACCAAACAAGGGAACCTAGAGTAATCTAGAACAGTCGCTTCCTCAAAAAGGCAGCCACCACCATTTTACTCCTGCAATCAGGAAGAAGGTATATGTGCATGAAAACTGTAATGTCCAGGTTCAGGAGTAGCTTCTTCCCAGCAACCATCAGGCTATAGAACATTACAAACTCACAAGACCATAATTGATAGGAGTAGAATTAGGCCATTTGGCCCATCAAGTCTACTCCGCCATTCAATCATGGCTGATCTATCTCTCCCTCCTAACCCCATTCTCCTGCCTTCTCCCCATAATCTCTGACACCTGTACTAATCAAGAATCTATCTATCTCTGCCTTTAAAATATCCACTTAAAATATCCACTTGCCTCCACAACCTTCTGTGGCAAAGAATTCCACAGATTCACCACCCTCTGATTAAACTCCAAACTACAAACTGCTTTGATTGCACTTGGGATTTGGAAGCATTACCTTTGTCTTTACACAATATTGTTTTTTTTGTTGTTATTTATTGAACTTCTTTATGTTGTTTAGTATGGTGTCCATGGAGTGCCGTGTTTCATATCTGTTGTGCGTTTGCAAGGACTTCATTGTTCCATTTTGTGACATATTGGAATAAAACACTCTTGACTTGACTCCTTTGTTACTCAATCCTGAGTCTCCATTTCAGGGAAGCCTACACTAAAGTATTGGTTAATATCTCCTCCAATAATCCATTTGACCCTGGGTCACACCCTATCTCCGACATCTCCTTCCTTGGTCCCACCATTCCTCCTGTCACATTCCCTGCCACTATTTATGTCTTTTTCCGAATTGTGATTCATTCTCTTGCATTTCAGGGTCTGAAGAAGGGTCTCGGCCCGAAACATCACCTATTCCTTTCCCCCAGAGATGCTGCCTGACCTGCAGATATACTCCAGTTTTTTGTGTCTATCTTCGGTTTTAGATTTTTTAGGTTTAGAGATACAGCGCGGAAACAGGCCCTTCGGCCCACCGAGTCCGCGCCGCCCAGCGATCCCCGTACATTAACACTATCCTACACACACTACGGACAATTTTTACATTTACCCAGTGAATTAACCTACAAACCTGTACGTCGTTGGAGTGTGGGAGGAAACCGAAGATCTCGGAGAAAACCCACGCAGGTCATGGGGAGAACGTACAAACTCCGTACAGACGGTTTAAACCGGCATCTGCTGGGCGGTGCAGCGGTAGAGTTGCTGCCTCACAGCGCCAGAGACCAGGGTTCAATCCTGACTATGGATGCTTGTCTGTACAGAGTTTGTACATTCCCCCCATGACTTGCGTGGGTTTTCTCTGAGATCTTCGGTTTCTTCCCACACTCCAAAGATGTACAGGTTTCTAGGTTAATTGGCTAGGTATGAATGTGAAAAAAAATTGCCCCTCGTGTGTGTAGAGTAGTGTGTCTGAAGAAGGCCCACATGAACTGCCGGTTGCTAAACACTTTAAATCCCTCTCCCATTCCCACACCGACCTTTCTGTCCTGTGTCTCCACCACTGTCAGTAGGGTTGCCAACTATCTCACTCCCAAATGCGGGACAAGGTGATGTCACCGCCCCACGCCCCACGTGACCTCACCCAGCCAGTGGCCACGTGCTCCCACTCCCCACCGCGGGCAGCTTCTCCTCCTTCAGCGGCCGCTTCCACCAATGGTGACGTCGCCGAAGGCCGCTGCCAACGACGGACGGTCGCGACTTCACAAAGATGGCGGCCTCCTCCCGCAGCGCCTCTCTCCTCTCCCCTCCCCTTCTTCAAGAGTAGCCGCCGCCCGCCTCGAGTCGTCCCACCTCCGCTGCCCGACTGAGTATTCCGGAGCTCCCTCCTCCTCCCTGCACGCGCGGTAAGTGCCTTTCGCCGCCAACAGCTCCACGGAGGGGAGTGGACGTGGGGGCCGAGTGGGTGGAGGGAAGGGTGGGGGGAGGAGGGGGGTGGGGGGAGGAGAGAATGGGGGGAGGAGAGAGTGGGGGAAAGGGGGTGGTGGGGAAAGTGGGTGGTGGGGAAAGTGAGAGTGGGTGAGGAGAGAGTAGGGGGAGAGTGGGACTGGGGAGGGGGACAGCAGGGGTGGGGGGTGGTTGGGGGAAGAGAGAGAGGGTGGGGGGAAGGGGAACAGTGTGGGTCAGAGAAGAGGGGAGAGTGGGGTGGGGAGGGGAGGGTGGGAGGAGCAGAGGGTTGGAGGGAGAGTGGGACGGGAAGGGGGTGGTGGTGGGGGGAAGAGAGGGTGGGGGAAGGAGACTGGGGGTCAGGGAAGAGTGGGGGGGAGGAAAGGGGGAGAAGGTGGGTGGGGGGAAGGGGACAGTGAGAGTGAAAGAGGGAGGAGGGGGTGGGGGAGGAGAGAGGGGGTGTGGGGGGGAAGGTGGTGGGGAAGGGGGACAGTGGGGGTGGGGAAAAGGGGACCGTGGGGGTGGGGAGGGGCAGTGAGAATGGGGGTGGGGCGAGTGTGTGGTGGGGAGGGTGGGGGTAGGAGGGGGGTGAGGGGAGGAGAGGAGTGGGAGAGAGTGGGGCTGGGGAGGAGAGAGTGGTGGAAAGGGGGATGGTGGGGAAAGAGGGGTGGGGGAGAGTGCGAGTGCAGGTGGGAGGGAGAGTGGGACTGGGGAGGAGGGCAGAGTGCAGGTGGGGAGGAGGAGGGGTGGGGGGAAGGGGATAGCAGGGGAGGGGGGGTGGTGGTGGGGGGTTGAGAGAGTGGAGGAGGGGGACAGTGGGGGTCAGGGGAGAGTGGCGGGAGGGGGGAAAAGGTGGGGGAAGGAGACAGTGAGAGTGAAAGGAGGGTGTGGGTGGGGGAGGAGAGGAAGTGTGGGGGGAAGGGGAGTGGTGGAGGGGGGAAGTTAGTGGGGGGGAGAGAGACGGGGAGAATGCAGGTGGGTGGAGGAGAAGGTAGGGGTGGGAGGGGGGTGAGGGGAGGAGAGAGTGGTGGAGGCGGGGGTGGGTGAGGAGGGGTGGAGGAGAGTGTGGGGCTGGGTGAGAGTGGGGCTGGGGGAAAAGAGAATGTGGGGGGTGGGGAGAGAGGGGGGGGGGTGGAAAGGGGGGCCAATTACAACCGGCCCTTTGAGGGCAACCATAATGCTGATGTGGCCCGGGATGAAAATGAGTTTGACACCCCTGATGTGCATGATTAGCACGGGTGTCAGGGGTTATTGGGGGAGGGGGGGCAAAAGGCAGAAGAATGGGGTTGAGGGGGAAATATAGAGAGTCATGAGTGACACAGTGTGGAAACAGGCCCTATGGCCCAACTTGCCCACAAATGCCCCAGCCGCACTAGTCCCACTTGCCTGCGCTTGGTATATATCCCTCCAAACCTGTCCTATCCATGTACCTGTCCAACTGTTTCTTAAACGATGGGATAGTCCCAGCCTCAACTACCTCCTCTGGCAGCTCGTTCCATACACCCACCACCCTTTGTGTGAAAAAGATACCCCTCAGATTCCTATTAAATCTTTTCCCCTTCACCTTGAACCCGTGGCCTCTGGTCCTTGATTCCCCTGCTCTGCGCAAGAGATTCTGCGCATCTACCCGATCTATTCCTCTCATGACCAGATCAGCCATAATTGAATGGCGGAGTAGACTTGATGGGCCGAATGGCTTAATTCTGCTCCTAGAACTTTTGAAGGACAAACCCGCACTGCACGTCTTTAAGACATGGGAGAAAGGCTGGAGCACCCGGAGGAAACCCACACTGTCACAGGGAGAAAGCTCAAACTCCACACAGACAGCACCCGAGGACAGGATTGAACCCTGGCCTCTAACGTTGCGAGGGGCCAACTCTACCAGTTGTTATTTAGAAAGTACAATATCAGATAGTCTAATAGATAGCCATCTCTGCCGTCAGTAATGGAGAGGGTTTCTCTTTTGTTTTCAAATCAGTTTATTGCCGGTGTGAAATACGAAGGCAGGTGAATTACGGGCGCAACCAATAGACAATAGGTGCAGGAGGAGGCCATTCGGCCCTTCGAGCCAGCACCGCCATTCAATGTGATCATGGCTGATCATTCTCAGTCAGTACCCCGTTCCTGCCTTCTCCCCATACCCCCTGACTCCGCTATCCTTAAGAGCTCTATCTAGCTCTCTCTTGAATGCATTCAGAGAACTGGTCTCCACAGCCTTCTGAGGTAGAGAATTCCACAGATTTACAACTCTCTGACTGAAAAAGTTTTTCCTCATCTCCGTTTTCAATGGCCTACCCCTTATTCTTAAATTGTGGCCCCTTGTTCTGGACTCCCCCAACATTGGGAAAATGTTTCCTGCCTCTAACGTGTCCAGCCCCTTAATAATCTTATACGTTTCGATAAGATTTCCTCTCATCCTTCTAAATTCCAGTGTATACAAGCCTAGTCGCTCCAGTCTTTCAACATATGACAGTCCCGCCATTCCGGGAATTAACCTAGTAAACCGTGGTGTCATCTATCTGCCTGTGGGTTGTTGCTGAAGCAACACGGATGGGAATCTAACGCAGGAGCAACAGTGATGACACTGCCCAATCCGACTGCCCTCAGTGTTTTCATCAGGGAGACTGTTTATGGCAACCATTAGTGAAACTCCTGCCATTCAAACTCCCCAGCACATTGCACAACTGAAGATAGACACAAAATGCCGGAGTAACTCAGCGGGTCAGGCAGCATCTCTGGAGAGAAGGAATGGGTGACATTTCAGGCCGAGACCCTGCGTCAAACAATAGACAATAGGTGCAGGAGTAGGCCATTCTGCCCTTGGAGCCAGCACCACCAATCAATGTGATCATGGCTGATCATTCTCAATCAGTACCCCGTTCCTGCCCTCTCCCCATACCCCCTGATTCCGCTATCCGTAAGAGCTGTAACTAGCTCTCACTTGAATGCATTCAGAGAACTGGCCTCCACTGCCTTCTGAGGCAGAGAATTCCACAGATTTACAACTCTCTGACTGAAAAAGTTTTTCCTCATCTCCGTTCTAAATGGCTCACCCCTTATTCTCAAACAGTGGCCCCTGGTTCTGGACTCCCCCAACATTGGGAACATGTTTCCTGCCTCTAACGTGTCCAACCCCTTAATAATCTTATATGTGACCTAGAATCAGTGGTTACAACTGAAAACGACTGAGTTAAAGACGACATAAATATTATAAAACAAGCAGCATATAAATATTATAAAACAAGTACCCTGAACCAACATCTCAAAACGGGGGAAGAGAAACTGATGAAGGCAGCGGCAGACAAGCGGGCTCGCAGAAAGGAGTGCGGCAACTTCAACAGACCAGAGACCACATACAAACGTGATCTTTGCGACAGAGAATGTCGCTCCCGTATTGGTCTCTTCAGCCACAAGCGACGTTGCTCTAGCCGAGGTTTGGAGCCAGCAGCCAACTAGGATGCATCATCAGCCATGACCAAGGGGGCCTAAGAATGATGAATCGTCCCTACTGTGTGCAGGATACTGCTAATGTGTGGCGATCGCTGGTCGGCGCAGACTCGGTGTGTAGAAGGACGGACCTGTTTCCACGCTGTATCTCTAAACTAAACTAAACAGCACAATTATAGAATTGATTTGGCCAAAAGTAGCTGTGATCCAGTGGAGAAATGTAGAAAAGGGGGAAGACGGCGGGTGAAGAGAAATGACATTCTGGCCTTCCATCACAGTGAGGAGGGGACTGGAGGGGACTCACTGTGATGGATGTTACTTTTTTTTGTTTTTTTGTTTTGTGTTGGTTTGTGGTTGTGTAAATTGCTTATTTTATTGCTCTTACTGTTGGACTGTGGGTGACGAAATATCGTCCAAAAGACTTGTTTTTTGGATAGTAGTCAATAGTCAATTTATTTGTCACATACACATAAATGTGCAGTGAAATGAAAAATTACCCGCAATTCAACAATAAGACCAATAAGAATAATCAATAAAAATGCAATAACACATACAATCATAACCAACACCAAACAAAAGAAACATCCATCACAGTGAGTCTCCTCCAGTCACCTCCTCACTGTGATGGAAGGCCAGAATGTCTTTATGACAATAAAGGTAATTCTGATTCTGAAGAGTACAAAATAATTTGATCGCAGTTAGCTAGGGCCCAGAGTTTTCTAGAATGCTGTTGTATTTAATAAGATCACCAGAACAAAAATCTTAGGATGTATTTAACATGATTGCCTCAACACCATTCTGCTGATTGTGCTGATGGGGGGTGGAAGTTCCCACTTTATTAATCCGTTCTTTTACCTGAATCATTTCGTTCTGCCCAGAACGCAGAAGGTGATGTAGCTGGTCTTGGAAGGAGGACGATGCGTAATAATAAATCAATGGATCAAGACAACAGCTCACACTACCCAGGCACAGGCAGAGCTGGTAGGCAAAATAAAGGGACGCCCCTTTCCCGTGAAAAAGATTCAGGGTGTGTACCACCAAGATGATGTTAGTGGGTGTAAAACAGACAATAAATACACAGAGTACAATGATCGCCAGGACGATGGCATGTCTCTTCCCCTGCGGGTTGACCGCACTGGCCGAGTGCAGCGTTGAGATTATCTTCGCGTAGCAGACTGTGTTAACGACCAGGGGAACGAGAAAGAAAACGACCAACAGGTAGGGCAGACAGTAGAGGGAAAAGGTGTGCAGGTCGTCGAAAGACTGCACGTCGTGGCAGGTGGTGATGTGCAGCTGGTAGTTGTACACGGCCTGCTCTGTGAGGAAGAGGGGAAGAGTGCCGCAGATGGAGAGGAGCCAGGAGGCGAGGCTGAGACAGGCTGCTCGCCAGCGGCTCCGCCAGGAGGTCCACCTGATAGGGTAGACCACGGCCAGGCAGCGGTCCACACTGATGCAGGTCACCAGCAGCACCGAGCTGCACATGTAGGCGTAGAAGCCGCCCGTCACCAGGCGGCACAGGAACGAGCCGAGCCGCCAGTCGTTGCCGGAGAAGTGGTAGGAGATCTTGAGCGGCAGAAGCAGCGCGAACAGCAGGTCGGCAGCCGCCAGGTTGGTCATGTACATCACTGCCGTGTTGTTGGCTGCGCCCACCTTGAAGAGGAACACCAGGATCGCCAGCAGGTTGAGCGGCAGGCTGGCGGCAAGCACCAAGGTGTAGAGGAGAGGAATGACCACCGTCGTGCCCGGGCCCGTCATGTGTCTCCTGAACGTCTCCGATTGCCACGCTGCGGGCATTTCATTTCCCTGCGAGCCGAGGGAGTGACTCCCATTCAACCCCCGTCCCAACGCCGGCACTGGCACCGGCACTGGTCCCCTCCTCTGGGAACCGCTGCCGTCGGAGATTTTGCGATACCGGCTCCCTCCAAAGGTTTTGGGAGAAAGGTTAATTCGGGAACTCGAGTTCCTCTCTGAAAATACAAGAACATTAAAAAAATAATAATAATGTAAACACGTTTATAGACAATATTGCCCTTCGAGCCAGCACCGCCATTCAATGTGATCATGGCTGATCATTCTCAATCACTACCCCGTTCCTGCCTTCTCCCCATACCCCCTGACTCCGCTATCCTTAAGAGCTCTATCTAACTCTCTCTTGAATGCATTCAGACAATTGGCCTCCCACTGCCTTCTGAAGCAGAGAATTCCACAGATTCACATTATGCTACTAAACGTACAAGATTATTAAGGGGTTGCACACGTTAGAGGCAGGAAACATGTTCCCAATGTTGGGGCAGTCCAGAACCAGGGGCCACAGTTTAAGAATAAGGGGTAGGCCATTTAGAACTGAGATGAGGAAAAAACTTTTTCAGTCAGAGAGTTGTGAATCTGTGGAATTCTCTGCATTAGAAGGCAGTGGAGGCCAATTCTCAATGCATTCAAGAGAGAGCTAGATAGAGCTCTTAAGGATAGCGGAGTCAGGGGGTATGGGGAGAAGGCAGGAACGGGGTATTGATTGAGAATGATCAGCCATGATCACATTGAATGGCGGTGCTGGCTCGAAGGGCCGAATGGCTTCCTCCTGCAGCTAATGTCTATTGTCTAAATAATATCAATTAATACCAAGAATACCAATACCCTCACTAGAACTTTTCATCTCCAACTGCCGGCGTGACATTAACTGCCTCAAATTCTCCACTCCCCTGACTCACTCGAACCTCTCCCCTCCTGAACGTGCAGCCCTCCACCCACTCTGCAACAACCCTGACTTAGTCATAAAGAGTCTGAAGAAGGGTCTCGACCCGAAACGTCACCCATTCCTTCTCTCCAGAGATGCTGCCTGACCTACTGAGTTACTCCAGCATTTTGTGATTTATACCTTCGATTTGTACCAGCACCTGCAGTTATTTTCCTACACTTCCAACCCCACGAGGAGCAACACAAAGATCCACAACTTCAATTCAATACAATTCTGAGGCTTAGTTTTAGTTTACAGACCGAATCCGCACCAACCATCGATCCCCGCACATTGACACTATCCTAGGTGGACACAAAATGCTGGAGCAACTCAGCGGGTCAGGCAACATCTCAGGAGAGAAGGAATGGGTGACGTTTCCGGTCGGGTCGAGACCCTTCTCCAGACTGAGTAGGAAAATAACTGCAGATGCTGGTACAAATCGAAGGTATCACAAAATGCTGGAGTAACTCAGCAGGTCATGCAGCATCTTGGAGAGAGGGAATGGGTGACGTTTCGGGTCGAGACCCTTCTTCAGACTGATGATTTTATGATAGCTTCAGACTGATGTCAGGGGAGGGGGCTGGATAAAGATAGGATGTAGTAGGATACAGGAAGAAAGTGGGAGAACTGGGAAGGGGGGGGGGGAGAGGGACAGGGGAACTATCTGAAGTTGGTTCCTCTGTCAACAATGACTTCTCCAACTTCAGATAGTTCCTCTGTCCCTCTCCTTGCCCTCCCCATCCCAGTTCTCCCACTGTCTTCCTGTCTCCTACTACGTCCTATCTTTGTTCCGTCCCCTCCCCTGACATCAGTCTGCAGAAGGGTCTCGACCCGAAACGTCACCCATCCCTTCCTTCTCTCCTGAGATGCTGCCTGACCCGCCGAGTTACTCCAGCATTTTGTGTCCACCTTCAATTTTAACCAACATCTGCTGTTATTTTCCTTAACACTACCCCACACACTAGGGACAATTCACACATACACCAAACCAATTATCCTACATACCTGTACGTCCTTGGAGTGTGGGAGGAAACCGAAGATCTCGGAGAAAACCCACGCGGTCACGGGGAGAACGTACAAACCCCGCACAGACAGCACCGGGGGCTCTGGCGCTGCAAGCGTTGTAAGGCAGCAACTCTACCGCTGTACCACCACACCGCCCGCCCGAGGAATGAAAGACAATAGACAATAGGTGCAGGAGTAGGGCATTCGGCCCTTCGAGCCAGCACCACCATTCAATGTGATCATGGCTGATCATTCTCAATCAGTACCCCGTTCCTGCCTTCTCCCCATACCCCCTGACTCCGCTATCCTTAAGAGCTCTATCTAGCTCCCTCTTGAATGCATTCAGACAATTGACCCCCACTGCCTTCTGACGCAGAGAATTCCACGGATTTACAACTCTGACTGAAAAAGTTTTTCCTCATCTCCGTTCTAAATGGCCTACCCCTTATTCTTAAACTGTGGCCCCTGGCATAGACTATTTTCTAAATGTGAAGAATATTCTGAGATCGGAGGTGCAAAGGGACTTGGGAGTGCTGGTACAGGATTCCCAAAAAGTTAGTATGCAAGTCGAATCGGTAGTAAGCAAGGCAAATCCAATGCTTGGATTTATTTCGGTAGTTGATGTGGAGAGGATATTTTCACTAGTGGGAGACTCCAGGACCAGAGGCCATAGCCTCAGAATACAAGGACGTACCTTTAGAAAGGAGATGAGGAGGAATTATTTTAGTCA
>NW_027601803.1:0-73228 GCF_053455715.1 Rhinoraja longicauda
ATGATACCCATGGGCTGCCTTGTGTGGAAGGGCTGGACAGACCAGATGTGTATGAAGGAACTGCAGATGCTGGTTTAAACCGAAGATAGATACAAAAAGCTGGAGCAACTCAGCGGGTCTGGACAGGCTTGGCTTTTATCAGCTGGAACTTGGAAGAGTTAGAGGAGAGCTGATTGAAGCATAAAAGATACCAAAGGGTCATGGCCCAGTGGATGTGCAAGATTCTAGGTCATTGTTTAAAGTAAAGGTTCTCCCATTTAAGATGGAGGTGAAGCCACTTATTTCTTCTCAGACTTTCTTGACTCTTGACACATTATTTGACTAAGGAAAGAAACGCAATTTATTATGATTATAACTTTAAATAATTTCACAAAGAAATTATAGAATTACAAAGAACATACAGAATAGAAAACATCTATGTGATTCAACCATGCCACTGTTTATTGCTTCACATAAGCCTGATCCCACTCAAAATAATCTAACTCTACTTCCATTCCTTACTGAGTTACTCCTGCATCATGCCTTTTCTTTGTAAACCAGCATCTGCAGTTCCTTGTATCTCCAGATCTTACTATTGCCAGGGCCGTCTTAACGCATGGGCCTGATGGCCACTTGCCCGGGGGCCCACGAGCATAGGGGCCCCATGCTGATCTGTGTATGTTAAGTGACTTGCAATAAATAAATAAATACTACTTTAAAAATGTAGGTTCAATAAGTGCTTTTTTCGCCACATTTTCGGTCCCTAAGTGCTTCTCACAGCGATCTGTAAGTGCTTTTCGCAACAATGTAGCACCCTAAGTGCTTTGCTTTTCCATCCCTAAGTGCTTCTCACAGCGATCTGTAAGTACTTTTCGCAACAATGTAGCACCCTAAGTCCATCGCTAAGTGCTTTTCGGTAAGTGCTTTTCGCCGGCACGACAGGGGGGGGGGGGGCTGGTAGGGAAAGGGGGGTGGGGGAGAGTAACGGTAGGGGCCCCAGTACACTGCTTTGCCCGGGGGCCCATAATGCTGTAAAAACGGCCCTGACTATTGCTTTGACTATTTTCTGCTTCTCTAACTGTCCGTTCAACATTTCTCTGCTATCTCTAACCATTCTATATGGTAGCAAGTTCCTAAACTTTGGTCTTCCAACTGGCACAACTGAGATCTCTGCACAGTTCAATGCAACATCATCCATATTTCTAATTTTTATATTTTTATAATAAAAACATTAATGGAAAAGCAAGGTTAGACATGACCATCAATAAGCATAACTCAAAATTATTTATTTAAAACAAAAATAGTTCACCTGTTAAGACTCCAATCTTTGCTACGTGATTTAATTTAAAATAAATGTCACACAAATGTTTTGTGCAGGGTTCATTGTTACCAACGCTGTGGGTAGCAAAGACAAACGTCCTCACATTCAGCATTTAAGCAAAATATTTTTAAAAGCTGACAGGTCATGGGATTGAGGTGTAATACACACCGTCCAGTAAGAAGGTTGAGGGCAGAGGGAGAATGTTTGATGCAGACACTGAAGGGTAGGATTGCTGGTTTGTTCAGACCCTGTGTAATACTGTTGCCTGATGTGGATCAAAGACAGCCCAAAGAAAGTGTCAAAATATCGCTTGTCATTCCATCTGCGTGGTGCCCTTGATACCTTCCTCCCGGAGCGTGTGGGTCATGCCCCATTTGTTTGCTGTCACTTTTGATTGGATACTTATAAGGCAGAGTGCCTCATGGAGGGATCCATGGAGATTGGGCGTCATCCAGTAAAGAGTTTTCCGTAACCCAAGATTTCCGATAGAATCTTCCGAAATAAAAGCACAAATAACCAATTCTGCCAAGCATGCAATATAACATCACCGCTAAACATATCGGAACTGACAGTGGAAATGGTGGTTACATTTTGCTGTTTGGTTAAACAAGTGTGAGATTCCATGTTGTAGGGGATCTACGTACAGCTACAATATTTCCTCATTGGTGCCCCAAGATTGGAACCCTTCTACCACTGTGAAAAATGCTCACCTCCCGAGCTCAGAATGGGAATAATTTAAACTGTAGGAATAAGACTGAACTTGTAGCAAGTATACAGGATTATAGGATTCACAGCAACTGGGCAGTGACCAACATTACTCTTTCTTCATAGATGCTGCCTAACCAGTTGAATATTTGCAGCATTTTATATTTTTATTTCAGCTTGGCAATGTTCTCTTCCTCTTTTGGAAGGTTCAGCTTTTATGCCCTTGAAGTTGTGCAAGAAGAATGGGGGTTGAAATGATGAAAATGCTACTGTTTTATTAGTGGTCAAATCTTTCTCTGCAAAAGAGTCCAGAAAATATTGCACAGAGGCACAGTTGCAACTCTGGAAAAACAAGACGCAATCAACAGGAAAACAACAAAGGCCTTTCTCCAGGAGAAAACGTTTCACCTTCTGCAGCAACGATATTTCGAGCAGGCTGTGAGGCCAGAGGGCTGGAGGTCTCAGCCTGGAGAGCGAAGCCTCAAGTCCGATTCAAGATAGGCTGAGGGTCTCCACTGAGGTAGATGGGAGCTCAGGACCACTCTCTAGATGGTGAAACGATAGTTCAATTGCCTGATAACAGCTGTGAAGAAACAGTCCCTGAATCTGGAGGGGTGCGTTTTCACACTTCTGTACCTCTTGCCTAATGGGAGAGGGGAGAAGAGGGAGTGACCAAGGTGAGACTGGCCCTTGATTATGCTGCTGGCCTTGCCGAGACAGCGTGAGGTGTAGATGGGGTCAATGGAAAGGAGGTTGGTTTGCATGATAGTCTTGGCTGCGTCGATAATTCTCTGCGATTCCTTGCGGTTTTGGATGGAGCTGTTCCCAAAACCTTGCTCTGTCATGCGTCCTGATCCCATCATCTGCAGTTCCTTGCGTTACCAATATCGTAGCTTTCTGGTTAGTTAATTGGAAAAAGTCAATTAATTTAAAAGACAAAAAAAACACGCCATCTTGTCTCTGATTGAATGCTAATTCTCGCAATGCGCTCAAATCATTTAGAGTATCTTTTTTTAATGTCATCACTTGATGATTATCTTTGATAATTGCCCTAAATTGCCTTCTTGAAATTCACAATCTACCTGAAGCTTCATCCATAGATACTCAAGATGGACACCCTGCAATCTTTACCCACCATTGATGAAGGATTGGTGATATTGATTAGTCAGGATGGGCGTAACGTTGAGAAGATTTGCCTTGGTGGGTTGCACATGACCTTTACAACGTTCTAGGCAGTGGAGGTCTCGGCAATTTGTTCCTGTTTCTATTGAAGCCACACAAAAAAATGAAGTGTATCAAGGAGTGAAAGTTGAGGTTTATTTTGTTCCAACTGAGAATGCTGCACTTTCCCCAATGTGCTCCAATTTACAGCCAATAATATTATTGCAATCAAATGATATTCTGAAATTATGATCACTTTCACAAAATGCTGGAGTAACTCAGCAGGTCAGGCAGCACCTAAGGAGAGAAGGAATGGGTGTCTTCTGAAATTACGAGACAAGCTATGATGAAATTTGTCATCATTACAATCTATGGGGCTTGATAAATATTTGATTTATTGGGCAATGGCTGGAAGGAGCGGGACACATGGGGAAGAAATCCCATGCCATAGGACATAGGAAAATAACTGCAGATGCTGGTACAAATCAAAGGTAACACAAAATGCTGGAGTAACTCAGCAGGTCAGGCAGCGTCTAGGAGAGAAGACCTAACCCTCAGTCTGAAGAAGGGTCTGGACCCGAAACGTCACCCATTCCTTCTCTCCCAGATGCTGCCTGACCCGCAGAGTTACTCCAGCATTTTGTGATGCCATAGGATATAGTGGCTTGGTGTTTAAATGACTAAACTAGTAACAGAGTTCTGGATCAGTGACACAGGATGCATTCTGAATCCCAACATCGCAGCTGGGAATCTAAATTCATGTAATTAAATCAATCTGGAATTAAAATGAAAGTGCAAGTCTCAGTAAGTAAAACCATGAGACGAGCAGATTACTGTAAAGACCCATCTGCTTCTCTGATTTCTTCAGGGAAGGCAATCTCCTTTCGATACCTAATCTAGTTTATAGATTCCTCGGCCACCACGTGATTGATTATTCACTACCTTCACATTTTAGAGGCAAGTTGACATTCCAGAGCTCTTCCAATGGACAGTAGTTAACAATCAAGAATGTTGCTTTGTCATATGTACCAAAACGGAACAATGACATTCTTACAGCAGCAGTCCCAACCCTACCCCTAACCCAGCCCCAACCCTAACCCTAACCCAGCCCCAACCCTAACCCAGCCCCAACCCCAACCCAGCCCTAACCCCAACCCAACCCCAACCCTACCCCTAACCCAGCCCCAAACCTAACACAGCCCGAACCCTAACCCAGCCCCAGCCCCAACCCCAACCCTAACCCAGCCCCAACCCTAACCCATCCCCAACCCCAACCCCAACCCTAACCCAGCCCCAACCCTAACCCATCCCCAACCCCAACCCAGCCCCAGCCCCAACCCTAACCCATCCCCAACCCTAACCCATCCCCAACCCCAACCCCAACCCTAACCCAACCCCAACCCCAACCCCAACCCCAACCCCAACCCCAACCCAACCCCAACCCTAACCCATCCCCAACCCCAACCCCAACCCAACCCTACCCCTAACCCAGCCCCAACCCCAAACCTAACCCAGCCCCAACCCTAACCCAGCCCCAACCCCAAACCTAACCCAGCCCCAACCCTAACCCAGCCCCAACCCCAACCCTAACCCAGCCCCAACCCTAACCCAGCCCCAGCCCCAACACCAACCCAGCCCCAACCCTAACCCAGCCCTAACCCCAACCCATCCCCAACCCTAACCCAGCCCCAAACTTAACCCATCCCCAACCCTAACCCAGCCCCAGCCCCAACCCTAACTCAGTCCCAACCCTACCCCTAACCCAGCCCCAACCCTAACCCATCCCCAACCCTAACCCAGCCCCAAACTTAACCCAGCCCCAACCCTAACCCAGCCCCAGCCCCAACCCCAACCCAGCCCCAACCCTACCCCTAACCCAACCCCAACCCTAACCCAGCCCCAACACCAACCCAGCCCCAACCCTAACCCAGCCCCAACCCTAACCCAGCCCCAACCCCAACCCAGCCCCATCCCTACCCCTAACCCAACCCCAACCCCAACCCTAACCCAGCCCCAACACCAACCCAGCCCCAACCCTAACCCAGCCCCAAACCTACCCCTAACCCACCCCCAACCCTAACCCTACACCTAACCCAGCCCCATCCCCAACCCTATCCCAGCCCCAACCCTATCCCTAACCCAGCCCTGACCCTGACCCCGACCCCAACCCCATCACTGACCTCTGTGCTGGGGACTCAACCACGAAGTGCTTAATGTAAGTTTAACTTTTGAGACTTGTTTGCTTGCTTACACGTCCGAGACTTGTTTCTTTGCCCACAGAACATGTGGAAAGAGAAACAGTCAACTTAGGTTTGCGACCCCTTGTCAGTTGTTTCACAGATTGGAAGGAAGTACATAGTAGTGTTTTACAGGAATTATTGCTTTTCTGGAAACATAGTAATGCTTCATTCTTTAGTTTATATGAGGCATTGTCAGAATTGGCAAATGCTACTAAACGTGGCCGGGTGCTCAGTGGATATATCATGGAAGAGGTCATGGGCTGATGTACAGCTGGCACAGAGTAGAGTGAAGTAGCACTCTTCATTAAGAAGAACAAGAAAATGCAATGAATCTAATTTGTAAAATTCTAAAGTTGGTATAGAAAAACTTAAGCAATACCATTGTCTATTGTTGTAGAGGCATTGTGTACAGAACCAAAAATATTATGATTAGACATGATAAAATAGTGGCTCAACTACAACTTGTGCTCAATTTTAGGAAATGTACTTTAGGAAGATGGTGGAGCCTTAGCTCGGTGCAGAAAAATGTACCTGGATGGCTACAAGGTCAAGAGAGTTCAATTACACGGGAAGTCTTAAAAAGCTAGATCTCAGAAGATTGAGGGAAAATATGATAGAAATATTCAAGGGGAGGTAAAAAAACTGTTCCCATCGGGGAATGTTCAGAACCCGGGCACACGTATATAAGGTGATTGGCAAAGAAGTCAAATAAGATGTGAGTGTTTTCCTTTACATGATAGGTTATTAATCTGTGAAATGTACTGCTAAAGAGCAGTGGAAGCAGATTGAACCACGGTTTATAACAAGGATTGGGTTAGTACTTAAAAAAGAATAACATGCCTACAGGGAAAGTGTCGGGAACTAGCTAACTGACCACCAGCACAATGAGGAAGGGTCTCGACCCAAAACGTCACCCATTCCCTCTCTCCTAGATGCTGCCTGACCTGCTGAGTTACTCCAGCATTTTGTGATGCCTTTGATTTGTACCAGCATCTGCAGTTATTTTCCTGCACTACCAGCATTTCTGTTTGTGCAGGAGAAATTTTATGGTTTTACGTAGCACCTTGCAAATGGTGCATGTCACTGGACAATGAAAGGGCCTTATAGTAAATGTGGCAGCAAGTTGGTATCGCTATGTGAGAATGACCAAATAATCTGTTTTACTGAAGTTGACTGACGGATAAATATTCATGGCCTGCAAACTAGATATCCCGCACCTTCAAATAATGCCGTGAAATTTCCTGAGATCATCAGAAAGGGCTTTGGTTTAGTGTCTTATTCAACACACACCCCTCTAACAATGTACTGGATTGGAGTGACAGTCCAGATTTTTGTTCTCTCTCCTCCCAAGTGGGTCAAAGCTGTAACCCACTGACTCAGGGCACGACTGACCCACAGATGATTATATGAGCAGCGTTATTGTTCTTTGGGTTGATGGTATAATTGCCTGAAAAATATTTTGTTAGGAACTACTTTTATAGCAAAAATCCTAAACTTCATTTGAACATTTAATTGGAGTTTAGTGTTCATGTCTAAGAGTCGAGATCAACCAATAGTCCCATTGCTGAGATAATGATGGGAAGTAGTCACAAGGTAATGCAATTAGATCTGATTGAGACGTACCTGGTAGTTTAAGGGGCTGCCAGAATTAAATATGATCCTTGCACATTAAAAAAAAACAAAGAGTAAATGGCATCATGCTAATGATTTTTTTAAATCATGATCCCTACGTTGGCTGATCCATTAAGGTGTGGTAGAGGACAAACTCAGGATATTTCTCTTTAAGGAAAGAAGAAACCCTATCAGACAGTTCAATCAAAATGGTCTGTACACTTTATTCATGGGGAACGAGTACCAATATTGAGCACTCCCTTGTTCATTGAATTGTTGTGAAGGACTTAATGAAATGAGGAATATCATTTAAAAAATGGGTGTAGGAGTCTTCAAAAATGCAATGAAATTATTAAATGTGTGGTTACGCTTAACGGAAGACTGGTGGAAATATATTTACAATATTATTATATTCCAGAAATCATTATTTTATTGGTTATTGTAAGTCTATAATTGGTAAGGCCATACACCAATAATGATGTATACACACTCATTCAGTAGATTAATAGGATAGCCATTGGAAGCCATACTCCCATTCCTAATTAGGAACACTTTGGGTACATTCTGCTGATGCAGAGACCGTGTTTTATACAAATGCCATAAACATTTAGACAAGTCGGTGATGCCACATTGATCTCTTTGTCCAGCTCCTACACACAGGCAGTCAGGATTCAAAACCACAATAGATTTTTTTTTCTGTCCTTTTAATAGTTACCTTTTCTAAGGACCACTAAGCAATTTCTCTGAGCCATGTTACACACCACTGATATTACTGTGTTTGTCCTTTGTGTTTTCGGACTAATTAGATATGAGGAACAATATATTGCATCACATGTCATTAAAAAATCAGGTTTCAAATAAAACAAGGCATGGGAGGTCTACACTCTACACAGCTTAGCTAATGAAAAGTGACAATGATTTCTTAACTTAATTAACAATGAGGAATTCACAAGTCAACAAACGTTAGAGGCAGTTTGAAATTACTTTCAGAGCCCAACTGGAATAAAAATAGCTAGGTGGAAGACTTAAAACCTCTAGAATTTGAACCTCTAGATTTTGAACCTGTGGATTTTGAACCTCCAGGTGAGAGGCTTAAAACCTTTGGATTTTTTCCAAGATTTTTATTTTCTTTCCTTCAGAATTTAGAGAGGAATTTATCCATAGTGGCCCAGAAATTAGATTGCTCCTTGTGACTGAAAATGGGTTTAGCCAGGAATGTTGTACCATTGCCACTATTTCTTGCTTGTCACTCTGGGAATTTGATTAGGCATTTCCAATTGTATTATGTAGCAGAAACTTAATAATATCTATCCACTCAAAATGATTTTTCAGAACATTTCCAATTTAAAATAGATGATGTTGATTGGAAGAGTCTCTGTTATTCGACAGTCACCAGTCAAGGCATCTCAATCTCATGGCATCATGGTCTTATCACTTTACTGATAGCATGGCTTTTTTGGAATACATTATCCTCATCCCAGGTAATAAATAATACTGTTTGATCAGCCTGGGTTTATCTTCACATAGATACTAATATCTGAATGGCTCCACTTGTGTTTCCACCAAGTGCTGCCACCTGACCCTGTAGAATGGGGTTACCTGCAGATAATTGCATTGAAGTAAGAGTACGGGGCTAATAAATCTCTGAACAGGTGCCTTTTATGTTTTTATATATTGGCCTCATTTTCCTTTGTTTAATAAAATAAACATTAGTTGCAGGAATACAGACCCAACAGTTACTCTTTCTAAGATAGACACAAAACCTGGAGTAACTCAGCGGGACAGGCAGCATCTCTGGAGAGAAGGAATGGGTGACATTTCGGGTTGAGACCCTTCTTCAGACATCTTTCATATTGACATACCTTCACTGTATTATAAGGTGATGTAAAAGTATGTATAGTGCGTATAATCATGCAAGGTGTTAACAAGTAGGCAATATTGTGATTTTGTCGGCTTCTCACCTAGATTTGAAACAAGTTTTTTAGGTGAGCATTTTGCACGATTCAATCAAGCTAAGTAACATAACCATGGGTTGCTTCATCACATGCAAGTAATCATTATGGATACAGTGTTTTTCAACTCTGATCTTTGTATCTTTTCATCCCTCCATTCTTTGAAGAAGTTGAAGTTCTTACTGGGGTGTAATTCCATTGCCACAGTTTAGTCTCCATTTCCTTCATTAATAACTTTATCATATGAAGATTCAGTGTTTCAAACAAATTAGTACTTCCAAGAAAAACAACAGAAATAAGATGAGGTGTCCTGACTCCTTCATACCTACGCCAACTTTAACCCAGCTGCACTGACTTACATTGTACCCTTCTGTTTTCACCCAATCTTATCTCTTTATGGTTTTTCAGCAGTACAGTTTTCTCAGATATCTGCATTTCTCCATTTCTGCCTCCTTGTACATCCTCAGTATTACATTCTAAGCAGCTGTGCCTGTTTCTGTTGAGGCACTAAGGTTTATTTCTATCACTAAGCCTCTCCACTGAATCTATCTGTTCTCCTATAAGATGTTCAAAATCTATCACTTTAACTATTTATCCTACTGTCTTCTTTTGTAACCCAATATTGTTCGGCAGCAGTTGTTTTATTCGGTTTAATATCCTTTCATCACCTAAATCATCAAGATAGACACAAAAATCTGGAGTAACTCAGCGGGACAGGCAAGAAGGGTCTCGACCTGAAACATCAAGGGGAGAAGGCAGGCACGGGTTACTGATTGTGGATGATCAGCCATGATCACAATGAATGGCGGTGCTGGCTCGAAGGGCCGAATGGCCTCCTCCTGCACCTATTTTCTATGTTTCTATGTTTCTAAGTCACCCATTCCTTCTCTCCAGAGATGCTGCCTGTCCCGCTGAGTTACTCCAGCTTTTTGTGTCTATCTTCGGTTTAAACCAGCGTCTGCAGTCACTTCCTACTGAACTCATCCAGATATCTGAGATATCTGATTTTAATATTTAATAGGTGCTGATTCACGAGATCTTATAAAACGATATTAATCTAAATAAGAATGAACTAATTCCATTAATTTGACTGCGTTTTGCATTAGCATTCCAGAGGGACTACAGTATACAGTGAGCCACGACTGAAACAGTGAAGTTTGCATTTTTATTATGAAGGTAAGATGTTTCAGTCAATGCCAAACGTGCCAGTTATTTATTCTGCTTTGATATATGAACATCTTTAAAATATATGCTGAATATCAGGACTGGTCTAGAATATTACTCAGCATGACTGCCCTATCACTTCACACAGATTAGCAGTGCCAGTGAGTGAGTAATGTTTGATTCCAGCTGTTCTTTATGGTTTACTACAAAATGAAATGTGTCGTGGAAAACAAGTGAGCAGAATTTACCTGCTTATTTGGCTGGGGCTGAAATGATGCATTCGTTGTAGGAATAGAAAATTTACCTCAATGTTCGTACATTATCTGAAAATAAGTCTACTGAAAGAGGCCGGATGTGGAACTGAAAGGCAGTGGAGCTGAGAAGCACACAAGTGCTCTGTTATATCCCATGCATGGATAGCTGTATGTTTAGTCATTTACTGTCTCTGCACATATAACGGCTCTTCCCATAAGAGCATGTTGCCAGCTATTACCTTGTGGAATTCCTCTCCGATTCTGCTTTGGTAAAATACGATTCCTCAAAGAAAACTAATCCCTTCAAACACCCCACCCATTATCATTTGCAGTGGGAGGAGAGAGGTCGACCAGTCCACATCACTATTTCTGCAACCCTGATAGAAGTACATTTATGGTTTCTGCGTAAAGAAAGGTATGGGCATTTGATATCACTGCGAGGCCCCACATGGATCCTCACTGTCCACGTTTGTGGAGGAAGAAGTGTTACTTATCGAGAAAGACGGAGGATATCGTTACACGTGAAATCATTCACCAGTGTGTGACAGGATATTTCAACAGAAGCTAACAAAAGGCCAGAAATAACTATTTACACCAACATAAAAAGTCTATTTTCACACAGATTTGATGGGAGATGGGGGCATTATTGTCTTTCACTGTTCTCAACGCGAGGGGCTGGTGTAGTCGTGTCTCTCAGTCGTTGTCATGATCAGGCACAGAATAATCTTCGGGTAAAGCAACATTTTTCTTTCCTGCTTTTCCAAGAAAGTCACATAAACATTATATCCACATGCTCATGTGCTTAAGTCAATTATTTTGAAGTATCCATACATGAGCCACATTGCACACTATAATTCCATGATTCACAACGAGATGAGTTTAATCTGCCTTTAGTGATCTTGGTTGATTAAAGACAGTTGAACAGAAAAAGGTGTCCTCTTCAATTAGAGCCACAGGTTCGTTGATCATTTAAACAGGCAAATAGTGCCTTGATTTAACATCTAGCTCATAAAGGTATAATTTCCTGCAAAGCAGCAGTCTCCCAGCACATGAATATCATCATGGAATATGTTCTGATGTAATTAAATCCCACAACTTTCTGCCTCAGAAATATGACTGCTAATCACTGAACAAGGGTTGTATCATTAACCCACTGACAGTCATGGAAACGTTTACATCACTGTAGGTCAAAAATTCCTTGTTCATGAAAAAATCTAAATTTTAAATTATCCTGCTTGTGACAAGAACTTTTCCGGATAACACTTTGTGAAGGAACGCCAATTTGCAAATGTTCCCAAAAAGGGAGGGCCGGTGGGAATGAAGGAAAGACTTCCAATTGCAAAGTAAAGAAAGAAAATTGAAGGTTAAAGGTATAGAAGGAAAAAAGGAAAAAACATTTACTTTTTGAATATAATTACAAGGAACATAAACGATGTGCCTTTTAATGAGCAGTATGAGAACATAAATGGACTCTCCAAGGAACAGTGAGCTGAAAGAGTTCAGAAGAGAGGATTATTCTTTGCAAAGTAACTTTCCCCAGTGTGTGGCACTTTTTATAGATTTACTTTCACTGATTTGACAAAGCTTGGAAAAAAAGGGATCCTTCTGACTCATTCTTCTCCTGGTTGGCTGCTCAAGAACAAATGCCTCCTCATTGCTAAAGCTGTCAGCTGCCCACTTCAGCTTCCTTGTTAATTTTATAAAAGTTTCTTCACACCAGGAATTCCAACTGGTGAATAAAAAAAGTGTGTGTGTGTGGCTGTGTGTTTGTGTGTGTTTATGTGTGTGTGTGTGTGGGTGTGTGAGTATATCTGTGTGTATATGTGTGTGTGTGTGGGGCTGTGTGTGCGTGTGTGTGCGTGCGTGTGTGTGTGTGTGGCTGTGTGTGTGTGTGTGTGCGTGGCTGTGTTTGTATGTGTGTGTGGCTGTGTGTGTTTGTGTGTGTGTATGTGAGTGTGTGTGTGTGTGTGTGTGTATGTGTGTGTGTGTGGCTGTGTGTGTTTGTGTGTGTGTGTATGTGAGTGTGTGTGTGTATGTGAGTTGTGTGTGTGTGTGTGTGTTTGGGGGGTTGTGTGTGTTTGTGTGTGTGTGTGTGTGTGTGTGTGTGTGTGTGTGTGTGTGTGTGTGTGTGTGTGTGTGTGTGTGTGTGTGTGTGGGGGGGGGGGGCATGTAGAAGGACAGAGCAGTGGAGGTGTGGAAGGCTCAGCAAACATTACTTGTGTTACCTATTCCTTCTCTCCAGAGATACTGCCTATCTGTCCCGTTGAGTTACTCCAGTTTTTTGTGTCCATCTTCGGTTTAAACCAGCATCTTGTAGTTCCTTCCTACACATTATTTGTGTTGCTATGAACTCACATTAAACAAATGTTAAGACATGGCTCCATTTCCAAGAGGACTTTCAGAATTGATTGAAAGCGAAATTGCAAACTAAATCTCACCTCACTCTCTTTCTCATTACATGAAAGGCTAGTTAATTTATGTTTTTCTGGGTTCAGCCCAGATTTCGAGCACCACAACTCAGTTTTGTGAAGTTGTGTGATGAATCTGCAGCCACACAGTAGTTGAGGCTCAATGCGTTGGTGAATGCAGGTTGGCAGCAACACAGTTCAGCACCAGTCTGTCTGACGGCAGGGTTATGCTTCACACTGCCAGTGATGAAACCAATCTCCCCTGACTTCAATGGAGGAATAATGAAGAACAAGTTTGATGATATAGGTGTCAAATGGGGTTGTATATTAAATATAGAGGGACCTGGCGTGGGGGCGGCCGGGAACAAAGGGGCCATTGGAGACAGATGGGACACTCTGTAACTTTGTCGAGCCCTTTATGTGGCCACCCTTCACATACTTGTGTGAAACAAAGAATCTCACCGTGACATGCCACATGTGATAATAAAGTATCACTCACTCATTCATTCAGCAGCTAATTCCATGCTTGCCGATTATATTGGCAAGGAGAGGCAGAGGAGAGGGCCAAAACGTAATGGCAGGAAGGGAAGACATTGTTGCAGATGCTACAGCTTTAACCAGAGGCAAGTGGAACTAGTGTAGCTGGGACATGTTGGCCGGTGTGGGCAGGTTGGGTCAAAGGGCTTGTTTCCACACTGTCTCACTCTATGACTAGTGTAGCTGGGACATGTTGGCCGGTGTGGGCAGGTTAGGCCAAAGGACCTGTTTCCACACTGTATCACTCTATGACTAGTGTAGCTGGGACATGTTGGCCGGTGTGGGCAGGTTAGGCCAAAGGACCTGTTTCCACACTGTATCACTCTATGACTAGTGTAGCTGGGACATGTTGACCGGTGTGGGCCAGTTGGGCCAAAGGGCTTGTTTCCACACTGTATCACTCTATGACTAGTGTAGCTGGGACATGTTGGCCGGTGTGGGCAAGTTGTTTCCACACTGTGTCACTCTATGACTCCATGAGTGAAACCATGAGAAGACAAACCTACTTTGCTGGCTAATAGAGGAATGATGTTGGAAATGCTATTGATGTACAGAGTACAGAATTTATGATATTAAATACAACTATATCAAGATTAAAAATTGCATTGAATGGTTCAAATGTGGAATTGCTGGAAAGATATGAATCGTTTGCAGAATTCAAGAACTTTCTGGAGGAAAAGGAGATGGGTTGGCAACATTAAAGGATAATGTCATAGAGTGGCAGTTCAGGTGTATTCTGTGGATAGGCAACCATTTATCATGTGTAGGAAAGAACTGCAGATGCCAAAGATAAACACAAAATGCTGGAGTAACTCAACAGGACAGGCAGCATCTCTGGAGAGAAGGAATGGGTGACGTAGAATAGAATCTAAGAATAGTCCTTATTCTTATGAAGAAAAGATGCATGAACTCCCTCCGATCATTGTGGAGAGGTTCAGTAATTAAAGGATATGGTTGCTTGTGAGCAAAATAAACTGATGACTATCTGTGCTCTCCAGCATAATCCTGGGGCAATCAATATATCCTTCAGGTCGGTGTAGGCTCTAAAACGAACCACGTATTGTTTCACGGTTTGTGGCTGCACAGTATGTTAATAGGTTTAGTCAACTGCACAGCACTAGATGGCAGAAAATGTTGAAAATATACTGGCATTCTTTGTGAAATATGTGTACGAATCTTCAGTCGTTGAAGTCCCTGTTTTATCTCATGCATAACTAGTGACACGAGATAAGGGCCAAGGGGAAGGTCAAACTGATGGATGAAGGAGAGAACAAACTCTAAAAGGATACATAGTTGTGGTGAATTAGTTGATTGAGGGTAGCAGTGACACGCACGATTGGACGATGCCCCTATGTCATGTAAGAGGGGGAAATTAGCAGGTCCTCTCATCACAAAATCACTGTGATTTCTGCTGGAGAATGAACGTCTGTTTGTCAAATGACAATAGGATCTGAGTTGTCGATGGTTGAATAACCAGTCCATGCTCATTGTCTTTGGCAACTTCCACTCAAAGAACCATTCACCAAAATGATTCAACACCTTGATGAGTGATGAAGTGGATGAGAATTGGTACAAAGAAAAAAAATACAAGACTAGATTTTCCTGTTTTGGAAATGACCCACCTCCCGTTCATTGGACATTATTGCCTTTGGTAATTGCAAGATTATTTATTGTAGTTTCCTGACATATATTCAGGAAACGTTATGTACAGCTGGAGCTTTTCCAGTTTAGTGAACCATCATCACTATAATTAAAAAATTGAGAAGAATCAGAGTTAGCAATTGCAAACCCAGATTACCTTTCTTTATCTCCCCAGTTAAACAGCTAAGAATAGTTGCTTTTCCTTCTAATAATAGAGACTATTTCAAGCAAGGTTCTTATCCTTCTCTTAACGCAACCAATCTCCAGATCACATCAAGTAGATTTTCTCCCCCCCCCCCAAAAAAAGATGCCCAAGGTTCCCTAGTATAAAACAGGTGAGTTAGCTGCTTCTGGATATTTTCATTCACCTTTGAGGATTAGATGTATAATTTGGTTGAGGGCATGTGGGGAGTTATAGGTTCTGCGGCATTTCATCACGGTCAGCATCTTAAGTTGGAATCAAAATGTACCATTCAGGATGAATCCATTTCTCTCCATCTCCATCGTCAGTATCATGGTGTCACCACCTCAGAGCCAATGCCCTCAGAAATCAAACTAAACCTTCCTTTTTCACCAGCTGATCAAGTGCAGATATCTGGTTTGTATTTGACACTAATTTGATTTGTTTTGTATTAGGTGCGAACTCTGTTACTTATTCCTCATGGAGAAAATGTTTGCGTGTTGCACAAAATTAAAATAAGTATATTTTCAAGTATACATGTTTAACGTCCACACGAGCACTGTATAATCACTGTCTTAGTGGTTATTGCTTCTCTGAAATGGTACAGCTTTAAGTTAATGTAAATGAACAGGAGGCTTGGCTTAAAATACTGTGATTTGCAAAAGGACAAAACCAATGATCCTTAAAACATGCACATCTGTTTAATCTCCTTTTTATTTTCTGCATCATGAAGTTTTATTTCCAATTATTCCTCCATCTCCGCCTCCACTCAGGGCTCTGGGTTATTACAGAATAAAACAGTTTCTACTCTGCAGAATTCCACTGCACCTGCCAACAGCAAGGTGATAAATTATCCTCTCTACAACTGACACTTTTTTTTAAATGAAAGCATATAAATTGCAGTTTTATTTAAAAAAACAGTATCCTCACAAATATTTTTTCAGAGTGGTATTAATAGGTTACTGACAAAAGCAGTACTTTAGGGGTAAAGGTTAGTGCAAACGAGTAGAAAGAGTTCTTTGCTAGATGCAAGCAAGATCGGGCATTCTGCACGAGTCAGTAATGTTCTTGTAATGCTAACCATTTTAATTCGGGGGTCCATGAAACTCAGGGACAAAAAGTTTGTGGTGCTGTGATTTTCGTGTCATAACTATTTATTCATATATGCCCACTGGTTGAAATCATTGAACACTAAGTTTCTGCAATGGGTGAAAAGAGGTAAATAACGAAAGTGGTTATCAGTAAATGTTCCATTGATGGTAGCATGACTAGTTTAAAATGGTATCGCAGACAAATGAGTTCTACAGACAAGAGGTCAGTGGATCTAAATAAGGAGATTAATACCTGCCACAGTTGTGCTGGAATAGGGGTTGCAATAATTACTGTCCACACCTCAATCAATGAGAAAAAAAATGAAATGCTCTTTGTGCAATTACAATCTTGATAAATTAACTTTATTTTATACAATTTAAATTATTTGCAGATTTCTGTTCTTTTTTTTTTTCCCCTAAAACCTCAGTGACCATTCTGCTCACATTTCCAACGACCAAAGTGAACTTGTCCAACCTTTTATCACAGAGTTTTTAAGCATGGGCCTTGGTTTTTTTTCCAGAAATAAATACAGATGGATTTATGTGTGACATTGTTTTATACAGTCGGATGTTCAGCCATGATTAGAGGTTGACTTTTGCTTTGCTACATAATGTTAATGCACTGGGGGTTACTTCACAAATGTTAGGTATTTGTCTATCGAAGGAAATTGTTCAATGGGACAGACCAAGAGACAGCGGGTGCATTAAAAACATTGAAATTAACCCTCGCCACCCCAATGCATTAACAATGTAAACATAAATCTTTAGCCATTACCGTCTGGCCTTCCAGACAAAAGAAGAGGGAAATGCAGAAATCTAACTGGTGCATGAAGTCATGACAACAAAAGGAACACAATGGACATCACAGGCAACCATAGCCGTGCAATACGACTAAACACTTATTGCCTTCACTAGTTCTGATTCTACATTGTCAATTAAAATAAAACTCACTGCTGCCATTTACTTCTAAACCCAGATATAGAATATGTACTAAAAACAACAATTAAGCATATTTTATAATCTCCATCATAACATTCACCCAAATTAATTTAAATAAAGCAGCAAGTAATTTTTTACTGTACATTATGCCTTGAGGGTGATTCTCATGTACATTGTTGGATCTTGTGAAATTTGTTTCATTTGGACTTTAACCCCATCCGCCACAAAGCCATAAAACACTAAGAATCATTTAACATTGCCTAATCAAAATTCCACATGTAGGTTGGATGAATGAGCCCATGCTTGGAAAGGAAAAAGTCCCCCTTGCACCCTAGTGTAGGCTCTGCTTCATTAATTTGACTGGAGTCGACACATTTTCTAAATCTGTGCTGCACATTTTGCTTCGGTACCAAGCAGGCTAACAGTTTGGGAAGTCAGATTTGGTAGTAATCGATAGGAGTTGGATCATACCTGGCACGGAGATCGTTTATGAAAGGCACTGCCAACTCCTCACCTCACCCCTATCTGCTCCCCTGGGACAGTAATGTGATCCAGGATTGTATGACCAAGAGACAAAGTAAATATATCATGAAAATATCACGTTTGTCAAAATAGATGAAATGTATTTTATCATAAACTATCATCAGTTTAGGTATTGATTCTGGACGACCTCTTTCTTACAGCTGGTCTATTTGTGGAATGTAACAAATTAGAGATTCAAACAGCCAGCATTTTAAGATTGGTAAAGAAATAAAATAATTTAACAGGTACATCAATATTTTGCCTTAATTATGAAAAATCATGCTGCTCAAAAATATTCCTTAAAACTAATTCACTAAAATATAAATTAGTAAATGTTTTCCAATGTGAAGTCCCTATCGTGATTCCTGTTGTACATAAATAGGTTTGGGGAAAATCACTTCCACTGTTACCACTGGTTGAAATTAAAATAATGAGGTCCCTGGTCTTTCTCTATCAGAAATGGAAGAGGCAATCATTTACAACAGATTAGTTGATTTAAGTGAATGTTAACTTTCCACACAATGATTTTTGTTGCAAATTCTAGTCACTCACCCTTAATCTTCTCCTTAGTTGTTTCTACACTGATTTTGTTTTGAACGTGTGCTGTTTTATTGTATTTTACCTCTTTCTTCGCATTTCTTCCGCCACATACCATCATAGTTAGAATGGGTAAAGTAACAACCTGTTCTAAATCCCAAACAGACTGCTTTATAAACGTGTTATTGAGAGCTGTGTGTGCAAGGCCTACCTCTCAGTGGGGAACCACCTGCCCTCTCTGCTGGTTTAATGACAGCCTAAGAAGTCTATTTAACACCAAATAGTCTCTTACAACATTCCATTGAGCAGGCCTTACCACTGCTTAGATACAATTGATTCCTCTAAGTGAATAGCCTTTGTTACAGCCCTTGATTCTTTGATTAAGAATACTCATGAGATATAGAGCCTCATCAAAATGTGACTTTGCCAGGTGTCTCAGTAGCGGCACGGCTGAGATTGAGCCACTGCATAACAGCGGGTATCAATGATGCAAACTACTTCACAGAAGTCAAGTCAAGTCAAGCACAAGAGACTGCAGAATTTGGAACAACAAACAATTAGGTGGAGGAACTCATCAGGCCAGGCTGCATCCTGATGTCGGGTTTCAACCTGAAACATTGTTGGTTCCTTGTCCCCACAGATGCTGCTCCACCTGTTAAGTTTCTCCATCATATTATTTGATGTTCTATTAACATAATTTGTCACCATTTCAACTCAGTAAACATTCATTCTTTTATAAATTGGTGATCTTATCACATTCACTGAGGAACTGTGAATTGTTTATTAATGTTCTCGACATTTTGCTTGAGCACACCTTCCTCATTCGAGCAAATGGGTCTAAACCTACTGAGGTGTTTCTCTGAAGAAAGGTCCCGACTTGAAATGCCATCTGTCTATTTAAATCGCCGGATGCTGCCTGACCCGCTGAGTTCCTCCAGCAGTTTGTTTTTAGCTATCCTTGAGGAGTTGAGCAGAATGCTTACATTCTGAGTAACGAGATTTATCAGATACACCCAGCCAGTCCAGGTTAGTTTATTGTCACGTGTACCGAGGTACAGTGAAAAGTCTTCTCTGCAGTTCCTCTTGTCTATCCAGCTGAAGATAATCTGGGAATCTGTCCGAGTCTAGGATGGAAATCAAGGTCATATGTCAAAAGCATCATCAGCCACAACTTCAGAATGTTGGGCTCCATTTCTCTGAATGGTGCCCTGGCCATGGGTTCAATTGCTGCCCTTGATGTCATGATATTTGGGAAACTGATGTGCCTGCTGGGAAAACGAATTGTTGTCATGTTTATTTCCCCTCAACCAACCCTTTACTGCTGGCAAACTCTTGAAAATAAAATCAAGACCAAAATGTCTCCTGATTCATGAACAGAACTTGAATTTTTATTTTCAGTTCAGCTTGGAGGATATTTTTTGTTCAATATTTGACAAAATTGGGTATTTTTACTTATTTAACAAAACTTGCAAAAATGCAACAACCATGATAAATTGCCAGAAAAAATATCAAAACATTCAAAGCCATTCAAATGCACATTTTTAATAAGCTGATTTTTCTTTCCCCTGCATTACTTAGTCATGTCATTATAAAGTGTTTTGATTAAATGTTCATCCATAATATGATTTTGAAAGCTACATTCTTAGAACAAAATGCATGGTTGGCATGATAAAATAGATTGCCAACAAAATTCTAATAGTGTGTTAAAAATATCAAATTTTAAATTAGATCTTTGGGAATGTGTTTTCAGTTATTAAGTGTAAAAGAAAAATATTCACGTGGTGCACATGAGGAATAACTGCATGGATGAGGCAAGTGGGTTTTGGGAAACTATTTGATTATGGGTCAGTAAATGTGAAATATTTTGAACATCCAATTTATCATAACTTAAGACAGCACCAACAGATAGTAATTATTGGTTTTCCTCACGCGAGCTATGTATGCATTTTACAGTGTATATATTTGATTGTGGAAGCAGTTATTTAAGAATCCTGTGCAGTCAGTTCAGGTTTTTCAACAAGGCACAGAATGAGACCACTGGCCTTATGTAGTACGTATGTGTGGGCAATATTCAACAACAAATTATTGACAGTACCAAATGGTCAACATTGATGGACTGTACCAGGGCAGGAGCTAAGCTTTCTCAGTGGAATGTGGTAGAATGTAAACCTGTTTATAATCATTGCCTTTTGGCCATTTCTTGGCAGGGTTTTCAAACAGGCACTGTATACAGCCATGCCGATTTATTTATTGGATTAAGGAATTAAATCTCATTAGCAGTGCAGCTATCACTGGGGTTAACCTGTCCCTGGAGAGACCAGGCCTATTCTAATATGCAAATAAAAGCCTGTCATATGTTAATGGATGGTTCAAGCAGGTTGACTTCAGAGTGTATTTGTTTCCGCTCAGGTTTTGTTACACAATTGATGTACGTGTAATGAAACTGCAGCACTTCAGTGATCACATAACCATTATGGGATTAAATTTGCCGTATACAGCAAACCCTTTAAGAAGAAAGTGAGAAAGACGGTCATTTAAAGGGAGCTAATGGCAAATGCTAATGTCTTTAATTTTAACAATAATGCATCCCCTTTTTGAGCTTCATATTTGTAATCCTTAACAAGGCTGCAGAAAAGAATAAACACTCAGCATCTTTGCTTCCTATTTATGTGGAGCGAACATGTGGCTAAAGCAGTCTCCTGGAAATTACTTGTAAAATAAAAATAATGTTCCAATCAGTCTATTTTAGATCTTCCTCTGATTGTTTGGTCATAGCTTTATACAGATTCTCTCCTCATTTTTCTCCTTTTACAGACCATATATCCTGCTCTACTTACAGGATTAGAACATAAACAAAAGAAAAAAGGATCAGGAGTAAGCCCCAGCTCTTTGAACCTGCTCTACTATTCAGTAAGATCATGGCTGATCTTGAATCCCCACAGACAAGAACAGAACAGAAGGCCATTCACCACCATATATCTGGGCCAGCCAAAGAAAGAACGATCCAGATCAATCCTACATCCACTTCTTGCTCTACAACTGTGTAGGTTACTGAGTTTAAAGTGCGTATCCAATACATTCTATCTGTCCTGCAATGTTCGGTTTCTATCGCCCTGTTAGAGGGTACGTTCCACATGGCACGGTAGCGCAGCGGTAGAGTTGCTGCTTTACAGCGAATGCAGCGCCGGAGACACAGGTTCGATCCTGACTACGGGTGCTGCACTGTAAGGAGTTTGTACATTCTCCCCGTGACCTGCGTGGGTTTACTCCGAGATCTTCGGTTTCCTCCCACACTCCAAAGACGTACAGGTATGTAGGTTAATTGGCTGGGTAAATGTAAAAATTGTCCCTAGTGGGTGTAGGATAGTGTTAATGTACGGGGATCACTGGGCGGCACGGACTTGGAGGGCCGAAAAGGCCTGTTTCCGGCTGTAGATATATGATATGATATGATATGATATGGTCTCCTTCCTTTGGGTGAGAAACTATTTCCTCAGTTCCTCTCTAATACTGACACTGAATATTTTACATTTATGCTCTCTGCCTATTGACTGTGCTGGCAAAAATATTCATTCTACTGTATCTAGGTTTGTCATAATTATATATATCCCATTTAAGCCTTCTTTTAACTTCCTTAATTCCACAGAAAATAACCCCAGCCTCTTCAATGTCTCCCCATGGCTAGGCTTCTCTGTCCTGGCAACATCCTCATAAACCTCGACTGTATCCTCTCCAGTACAGTGAGATCATTTCTGCAAAGTGTTGATTGTAACCATCCATCATACCCAAGTTGTGTCTTAATATATGTTTCATACAAGATTACATAATATATCCTAGCTTGGCTGATAAAATAAAGTATTGAAGAAAGACACGAAAAGCTGCAGTAACTCAGCGGGTCAGACAGCATCTCTGGATAAAAGGAATAGGTGACGTTTCGGGTCGAGACCTTTCTTTAGAGTCTGAACCTCTGAAGAAGGGTCTCGACCCGAAACATCACCTATTCCTTTTATCCAGAGATGTTGTCTGACCCGCTGAGTTACTGCAGCTTTTTATGTCTATTTTTGGTTTAAACCAGCATCTGCAGTTCCTTCCTACACAAAATAAAGTATTGCCTTTTTAACCACGATGCTGCCTTTGGGAAACTGTGATCATATACTCTGAGATTTCTTTAGCCTGGTACATTGGCAATTATTGAGCATTCATTTACCTTGTTTGCTCTGAGCAAATAATCTACTTTACATTTCTCAAGATCACATACCATATTTGCTCTTTAATATCTTTGTGAAATCTACAGGTTCTCTTCTTACTATAAACTGTTTAGTCAATTTTTTAAGTCGCTTACTTCCCTGGCTACCCAAGCATTTGTCAGTCCATGTATTGAGTTTATCAAACATGTCATCACTGCCTTTTGGGATCACAAACATTTGAGAAAAAAACAATTGTAAATGACTGTTTCCTTATTCTGAGACTGAATAACCAGGAGAAGTTAATAAGAGAGCAGAAAAAGACCACTTGGCCCTTTGTGTCTCTCCCACCATTCAACTGATTATATCCAAGATGGATGCCAAGTTTACCTACTGCTTTAACTACACGTGGACCTGTGAATAATATTCTAAATGTGGTCCCAACAAAGCTCAATTTAATTGGAATACAACATCTCTTGTATTCACATCCTCTTGTAATAAGGGTCAACATCTGCCTTCTAACTTGTTTGCTGGAAATTGAATTGACCTGGTGTGGTTTGCAGACACAGTTTCTGAGCATGCTTTCTACAAAGATCTTTGCAACAGTGCTAGTTAAGTGTTTTGTTCACATTAGCAAGTGATTATTTCAAGAGTCACAATCATTGACTAAACGTAACCTGTGCTGATTGAAACACTGTCGGTATTGTTTAAAGCTGTGGTGTTTATTACCTACACATTTGCTGGAAGGTAGCCACAAAAAGCTGGAGTAAGTCAATGGGATAGGCAGCATCTCTGGAGACATTTCGGATCGAGATTCTAACATCTGCAGTTTCTTGTTTCTCAGTTAGCTTCAGGTCATCTTTCAAGAAAGGTGAAACTGACTGAAGGTACAATTGCAGCAGGCAAGTGGAGGCTTACGTTTTCAGGAGTGATAGTTTGTCCTGTTTCAGAATGGACAATGAAGGTTACTTTGGGGGAGAAGGTTATGCATTTTTTAGAACAGATTCCCCAAACTAGAAGGCCACCACATACATCTTCCTGGTGTATAGTATCCTGTACAGTAATCTATGTACTGTATGAATTATATACATATTTATACAAGACATTAATAAATGGTTTTGCAGAGAAGCAACCATTTGTAACAGTGAGGAGAGCACTGAGTAGAACTTAGCCCAACATTTAGAAATTCAGCAAAAAACTTCAATTTTGCTAAGTAAAGGTTTCTCATGTATGTATGTGATCCACCAGTCTTCACTAGACTGGCTGTGAGGTTTTCATATTTAGTATAGATGTGATGCTGAAGCTTAAAGGCTTCATTTTATGACCTCTGTCTGCCACCGGTCAGACCTCATCGTCACTGGATGGGTTTCAATAAACCAGGATTTATGAAACTTCTTGTGGCCCTTTACCTCCTTGTGCTTTGGCGAATGGCTTGTAAGCCTTTGACATAATTAGGACGCACTATAGTTCAACATCTTACCTGACAATATCATTTGGTTTTCTCTGAGGAAACTGCCTATCCAAGGCCAGCTTGTTATACAGGATGCCCAAATTCTCATGTCTAGAGTAAAGACACACTTTGTCCCCAGTATGTTAGATATTAGCTACGACAAAGAATGGGCAGACATTAAGCAGTATTTCAACGTATGTAATTCTGGTTCTTCAAGATGTAGCAAGCTGATGAAGCAGGACACGAGTGTCAAGCGAAGTTTTCTTTATTCCTCAAGCACTGTCCAGCTCCTCAAACCCCCAGCCTCAACTCCCCCTGGAACTCCACCACCCACTGCCCCTCCTCCCCATTCCAAGTTCCGTGTCCGTGACCCCACCCCACGAGCCGAGGGCTCGCACCAGGCATGGCTCACCACCAGGGGCCGCCACACTGATGCGGTTAAATGAGCCTTCAGTGTGAATGAAAGTTTGTAAGATGTGGTTTTGCAAACTAAATTATTCAGGCAGATTTACTTTATTAAACTTAAGTCTTTAAGGACAGTACATTTCAAACTCATCAATCAATCAAATGCAACATGTGTGAACCTCATGAAGATTTATGAATTACAGATCTTTTATTCAGCCCAGCACCCTCTCAACTTTCACGAGTGGGTTTCAGAAGTATGAATTCATTAAATAAAATATAAAGGTTTAAACATTGGGCAGGAGTTTTGTAATTACTTATGTAATTTTATGGAGATAATTTACAGTTTTCCTGAGCATTATATGAAACATATCAAAGTACTTTTCATTATTTTACAGTCAATCCTACCCAGACAGAATGGGAGTCAGGGGCTTCAACCTGAAACGTTAATCTATTTCTCCAGCCACAGATGCTGCCTGACCTTTTAAATATTTCCAGTCATTTCCATGAAAATCCCTGCTTTGTATGTTTTCCTTTCTCATCTGGAGACACAAACAGGCCATTGATTTGCACTTCTTCCACTCTATGTAAGCTTACGTTTTTATTCAGCGACTGACATTTCTTTCTCAGAGAGTATAAGAAAATAACTGCAGATGCTGGTACAAATCGAAGGTATTTATTCACAAAATGCTGGAGTAACTCAGCAGGTCAGGCAGCATCTCGGGAGAGAAGGAATGGGTGACGTTTCTCCTGTCTGAAGAAGGGTCTCGACCCGAAACATCACCCATTCCTTCTCTCCCGAGATGCTGCCTGACCTGCTGAGTTACTCCAGCATTTTGTGAATAAATTTCTTTCTCAGAGAGGTTCTTTGGAGTTATGTTCAAAGTAAAGACAGTATTATTTAAAGAGGACAGCCAACATTATCTCCTCAAGGCAACTAGAAGGACCCACTTTTGGTCATGCACAAGCTGGAATATGGATCAGAAAAACACAAATATGAAGAACTTCCAACTTTTGACTTGGAACGTATTCAGAGAAAGTCGTTGACAAATACTTTGAATTTCACTGACGGATTTGGCCAGTGCAGTCTAGCTGCCTGCAATCTGCTCACGCCTGCACGTAGCTGAGCTCAACGTGAAGGCTTATCATGCTGGCCTCGTGTCTCAGAGTTCAGCTCACGTTATGGGTGGTGACAGAGCCGTGTACAATGCAGAGAGGATGCCCCTGCAGATAATGCTCCTTGTGGCACGAGACAGACAACTGGCAGAGTTGAGAGGAGGCTTTGGTCAACTGAGAAGTTATCAGTGATTTTAACACCCTTTACGTTGTGCTGATGTTCAGAGACATTTAACAACAAAATTGAAGTGAATAATTTTTAAAATGTTATTTAATAAAAAAGTTAATTAAAAACACGAGGAATTTTAAACGATAAATCATATAGCTCTGTGTAACCAACCCCATTGAAATCAATGAGTTCTTGAGGCTTGCAGTGGTATAATCCTGGGATTCTGGTCAGAATAGACTGTGCTACTGTTTGACTTTCTAAATCTCTCAGTAAATCTTTGGCAATGCATGAAAGTAGTCTGGCACAGAGTCTCTGACTGGCTGGGCGATGGTGCTTCCAATACTCCATTATGGCACAGTTGGTGACCCAAATAATTACATTGATAGGTTGGTATTTACTATGAGTTGCCAGATATGTGTTAGAAAACCAGATTCTGGAATGTATTTTGACACTGGTTCATACTCTGGTAATTACGCAGTTAATGTTTCTCCATGGTTTGTTATTTTTGTGACACTAATTGGTCCCAAGATGTCATCTCTTGACAACTGACTTTTGATAAGCTGCCATGTTAAATGTAGTAATGTGCACTGACAAATCCTGTCAGGGAAAGTGAAGTAAATGCATGTCTTTTTATTGTCAGGATGGATTGAAAGAGCTCATTAAAAATCTTTACTCAACGTTTTAAACTCGGGAACCAGTTCACAAACTTTAAGTCGATTCCATCCAAAGGTTGTAAGGTTGTAAGGTTGTAAGGTTGATCATAACCAGTCAAAAACAGAACGTTTGGAATATCTCTCTCTTTTAGATAAACTAAAAAACCAAAGTTAAAGATAAACTAAACGACCAAAGTTAAAGCACATGATCTAAGCATTAATGTCATGATCTCTGTGCTGCCCTTCAAATGCTTTCTCAATAAAGTACATTCTGCATTCTGTGAAGAATAAATCCACTTGCTATTTTTCTGAACAGTTACTTATCAGTTACTTATTTGCATCAGGTGTGCTTGATATAAGCTGAGTCCATCAACAAATGTGACATAACTTAGTAACCAGAGTAATGCAAACTTTAAATTAATCCACTTTTAGTTTTTTTCCAATTTAAAAAAAAATGTTCTCTATTCTCCCAAATATATTCCCCCCAAAATATTTAACTTTGGCTTTGCAGAATACTTTTCTTCCATGAATTATCCAATTTAATTGACTTAAAATTGATGGGATCCTCCCTCCCAGAGAGGTCAGAATGGGATGTATGGAGAGTTAAAGTGACAAGCAACTGAAATCTTGTGGCCGCACTACTGTGTGGACCCAGTGTACATCAGGCTTCTCCGTTGTAGAGGAAACCACTGTTGTGAAATCTTGTGGCCGCACTACTGTGTGGACCCAGTGTACATCAGGCTTCTCCGTTGTAGAGGAAACCACTGTTGTCCCGAATATCAAATGGAGTCATACCTTTAGTTCAGTTTAGTTTAGAGATGCAGCAACTACAAGGTGGAAAAGATGGAAATCATTTCACCAGTTCTTGCCTCCCCCCCACCACTGCAGGACACCGATTGATGGTTGCAGTGGGATATATTCACAGTCTACGCCCACTGTGAACATTACGGCTGGTACAATACAATACAATATATCTTTATTGTCATTGTACAGGGGTACAACGAGATTGGGAATGCGCCTTGCCATGCCATGAGTGAGTTATGCTCACTTACCCAAACAGGTTAACTTGTTAATAAGATAACATGATTGGTTTACAACCGGCTACTCTCTTAATAGACAATAGACAATAGGTGCAGGTGTAGGCCATTCGGTCCTTCGAGCCAGCACCGCCATTCAATGTGATCATGGCTGATCATTCACAATCAGTACCCCGTTCCTGCCCTCTCCCTATACCCCCTGACTCTGCTATCATTAAGAGCTCTATCTAACTCTCTCTTTAAAGCATCCAGAGAATTGGCCTCCACCGCCTTCTGAGGCAGAGAATTCCACAGATTTACAACTCACTGAGTGATAAAGATTTTCCTCATCTCCGTTCTAAATGGCCTACCCCTTATTCTTAAACTGTTGCCCCTGGTTCTGGCTCTTGTGTGGGTAATACTGATAGCCATATGGCCATTGGCCATTACTGTAGCCATCAGATTATTAAACACTACAACCTCCACATAAGCTCCGAACAAAATAGACTTTTACTGTAATTATTGCGCTATTATTGTTTATTTGTTTTTAATGTGTATGTATGTGTGTGTGTATATACAAATATATGTGTATATATATACATAATTATATATACACGTGTATATTATATATACATAATATATATATGTATATGTATGTGCATATATACACACACTGAACTTATTTTCTCGTTTATTATAATGTTTACAGTGTACTATGTTTGCATATTCTGTTGTGCTGCTGGAAGTAAGAATGTCATTGTTCTATCTGGAACGTATGATAATAAACACTCTTGATCCTTGGATTATTCAGGTTCCATGCGATTGCTGAAATGGCCATTCTGGTTAGCTGAAAGTGCAGCCTCAAAGACCATGGTGGCTAATGCACCATTTTGTTTGGAGCCTGATTTCTGTAAAGATTCTTCAGTAATTCCCATTACCAATGCCAAACGTGCCAGTTAATCAGTGTAATAATCAGCAGTGCCTGCTATGGTGAGCTTTACTATGCAAATGCAAAGCCCTGGGAATGGAAACCCATTTCTAACAATGTCAAATAGCACTTTGTGGGCAGTGATTCTGCAAGGAATGCAGACCTGCCACACATAACATGACACATTGCTTGCAAGATAACATGGACCCTTTAAAAGCATTTTTCAAAGTACAACCTCTTTGCATTGTCTCTCACCTATATTGTTCGTGATCTAGTTACAATTTTACAGAACTCTTTGTGAGAGAAAACATGTTTGCCTTGAAATGATTCATTAATTAAATCCGGTCCAACAGCTTTTAATGTTCAACTCAGGCACACAGTCAGCAACAACCTGGAGTCCAGCTGTCGGGACATTAGAGCATTGCTTTAACTTCTGTAAGATCATTGTTAATCCTTTTAATTCAATCTTCCAAACCATATCTAGTCAATTTAAATTTAAAATCAACAAAAGCAAATTGAGATTTGGTCATTCAGCATGGAAACAGGCCCTTCAGCTCAACTTGTCCATGCTAACCAAGATGCCTCATCTAAGCTAGTCCCAGTTACCCGCAATTAGGCCATATCCTTCCAAACTTTTCCTGTCCATTTCCATGTTCAAATGTTTTTTAAATTCTGTTATTGTAGCTGCCTCAACTACCTCCTCTAGCACTTCATTCCATACACCTACCACCCTCTAAGTGAAACATTTGCCCCTCAGATTCCTATTAAATCTTTCCCCTCTTACTTTAAACCAATGTCCTCTGGTTCTTGATTCCTCTACCCTGGATAAAAGTCCTTATAAGGTCACCCCTTAACTTCCTACGCTCCAAGGAATGAAGTCCTAGCTTGCCCCAGGGCTATTATCAGGCATGTCCTAGCTTGCCCCAGGGCTATTATCAGGCATGTCCTAGCTTGCCCCAGGGCTATTATCAGGTCTTCCAGTCCAGGCAACATCTTCGTAAATCATCTCTACACTTTTTCCATCTTAATGAGATCCTTCCTTTAGCAGGGTGAGCAAAATTCAACACAATACTCCAAATGCAGCCTCACCAATGTGTGTACAATGGTCCCAACTTCTATACTCAATAGACTGATTGATGAAAGCCAATAAACTTAAAGTTTTCTTTACCATCTTATCTACCTGTGGCACCACTTTCAAGGAACTGTGCACCTGTATTCCTAGATCACTGCTCTACAACACTCACTGTGAAGGTCTTGACCAGTTTGACGTTTGTCCAACTTTTAACGCATAACTAACACTTGTTTACTATGTAAATTAAATACTTGGGAATGGGGAGCCATTTGGTAGGAATGAACACTTTCAATTTTCTTAATGGTGTAGAGATTATTTCAAAATCTTTGTGCTCTCTGTTTTTATAAACAGCTTACAGATTTTTCTTTCAGCACTTTCTTTAAGATGTTCTATATTTGTGTCAAAGGACAACATTGGTGCTTGCCTGCACTGGGCCTATTGGTGCCAGTAAATCGCTGCATGCCTCATAGAATCCCCTTTCTGTAATTAAAATAAAAGATGCTGTGCCACTCATTTTTATTTTTGGAAATATTACTCACATATTTGAAAGGATATACAGCACAGAAACAGACTGAAGATGGACACAAAAAGCCAGAGTAACTCAGCAGGACAGGCAGCATCTCTGGGGAGAAGGAATGGGTGGCGTTTCGGGTCGAGACCCTTCTTCAGACCAGCATCTGCCGTTCCTTCCTACACAGAAACAGACTGTACAGGACACGATGGAGTGAATACTCCATAAACCACATCTCATCACTCCTCACCTTCAACTTTTACCGTATCTCCAAGTTCTCCTCTCCCTCAAATATATATTTGAATATATTTAATATTACATTTTAAATGATGTTTTACATTTTAATAATTTATACTTTTATAATTTTCATGGTGTATAATTTAATATTATATTTTTTATAATATATTAAATATATTTGAATCTCCCTCTATTGAATATATCTATACCCTTCACCTCAACCATTGCCCATGAAGGCAAGCTCAACATTCACATCATGCTTTGTGTTACTTCTGAATTGCCAAATGGGATTCTTGGTGATTATTTTACATTGATGATTTCTACATGTGCTCTTGCTCATGTGCTAACGTTTCTCAGTTTGCACCCTTTAGAATTTTAGGTGCCCCTTTATTCAGGAGAAACAACACCCATTCTGTTCATCCTTTGCTAATAGACATTTCAGGCAACATCTGCATAAATCTTTGCACTCTCTCCAGCACATCGATCTTCTTATAATATGTGGTCTGGAACTGCTTGCTATACATTCTCACTGTGATTTGATAGATAATTAGCACAAGTTTTCAACTTTTCAAATCTATCCTTCTGACAACAAAACCAGAGTTGCTTCACTTTTTTGTTTGGGTTTGCCAATTGTGGCACAACTTTAATGATTTGTGCATTTGGACTCCAAGATGCCATTGTTCATCTACCTCACCGAGAACCTGGAATTAATAATTGTCCTCTCTATTCCTCCTACCAAATCATGCCACCATGCTTTCTGTCTGTGTTGAGTCTCATTTGTCAAACATTTATCCACTCTGCAAGATAATTAATATTTTCTTGTAGTTAGTGTATCTTTCATCAGGTTTAACAATCCTTACCCCCTCCTGCCACAACCATTACATTTGGTATAATTCAGAAATATATTAAATTTTCTTAATCCTAGAGTCTAAATGAAAAGTGTAAAATCTGAACAGCAGAATGTTAATATGACTTCCTATAATTTCCTGACATGAACTATTCTCATAAGATCATTAGATCATAAATTATGTGAGATATCTCCCAGTCTGTTGGCATTCTTTAACTAATTATTAAATGTGTGCAGTAATGCCTCTGCTATCTATTCCATAGATTCTTTAAAAAAATGTAGATGCTATTGGCCTATGTTTAATATAAGCACTTTTTTGCTTTTATATCCTCATATCTCATTAGTTAATTAACACTGTCATGTCCACCTGTTCTATTTCCCTGTAAATACCAAAGTGGAATAGCAGGAGAGTGGTTTCAGTGCTCCGTGTTACTGCTACTGCCCCCTTCCCATCCAAGGGAAGTCATTAAAATGTCACCCCTTTGTGGTCAACAGCTCCGGCACGATCTTCCCCAATGATGCACTCCCACTGTGCTGACCTGCTGGACAAACATGGTCATACGGTATAGACTTAAACATTGCTGCAGACTGCAGAACAGGCAGCATCTCTGGAGAGACGGAATGGGTGACGTTTTGAACCGAGACCCTTCTTCAGTTCCTGCCTACACATTGCTTCACAATATTACCCTGTCAATGATGCACTTTTGTTGTTGAAACTTTATGCACACAGTGCATTGGTATGGAAATGCTTTGTTTTTCCAGATTAATGTTTTATAACAGATTCAAAAGAGAGAATAGAAGTTTTGTTAGGTCACAGATGGCAGATAAAACATGACGCTTCCAATTCCTGTACTCGATGGAAACAGCAAGACACCATGTTTCCTGGGCGTCTTGTGTTAAACGTATCTGGGCTACTTACACACAAGCCTTACCTTTCCAACCTTGAATCATATTCAGTGTAAATGCAGAGCTAAAGGAAGATGGAAAGGTTTCTGGATCATATGTTCCTGGAGGGATGGTCGGGATAGAAAGAATAGGTAATGTCATGCTTGCAATGACTTTGAGATATGTACCACACACAAAATAATTGTTGAAATCTTATGTAATTGACGACATTCTGCAGGAATCAGTCTGGGCCATGGTAGATGAGTGGCATTATCCTCCTTGAGTTGGAGAAGAGGAGAATGTGCAACCAATGTTTCTTGATTAGAACGGGTTATGGGGAGAAGACAGAAAAATGGGATTGGGACACAGATATCAGCCATGTTGGAATGGCAGAGTAGACTCGATGGGCCGAATGGCCTAATTCTACTCCTATAACTTGTGAACTAGTGAATGGTTACAATGTTTAGTACTTATACAATAAAATTAGTCCTTTAATACTTAAATTCAAACGTGGGGATTTTTATGGTGAATTTTCAAATTTATCAGAACTCAATTCTTAATCTATAGTTTAACAGTAATTGGACTCAATATTTGTTTCGGGTTTGTTTTGTATTCCAAAGCTAGAAAACATACAATGGAAATACACAGAAACTAAAATACTTGTGCTGTTATAATCTCAGCAGCAGGCAGCACTTGGTGCGTTGCTTACAACTGGCCTGGTTCATGTCAAATGTCTTTTCTTGTTATGGATTATATGCACTTATAATAGACAGCAGGAATATCATAAAATAAGTTCTCGTGTAATTTCTACAGTCAGCAAATTTTATTTCCTAGATTTGAAATCATGCTACACTGAATTAAAATATTTTTCTTTTGATAGTTTCATAGTTTACATACATACATAGCAAATGAAAAATCCCAGGCCTGAACATCTTGGGCAGGTCCTTCCAAAGTGAATGGGTTGTCAAACTGGCATTGGACAAGGGTTGTTATAGATCCTTCAAGACCCATCAGCCTGTGGTAGTTGAGTTATGTATTGCACACCTCCTCACCTGTCTAAAAACAATATCCTTCATAACAAACGTAATTCTGACAGGTGATAAATGTGGACCACATAAGCTAAGAATCACGTGATTTCAACATCAAAAAATTGAATAGATTTATCTCGAACATGGTATACAAAGGTAAACTAATTGTAATGCATTTATTGATTTTTATTTTGTCCATCCTGTTATTTTGGTGATTTTTGAGAGGGTCAAATGCAGGCAGAATGAGTGGTTCAAAGACAAGCTGAATCTTCACGATGAAATTTTAAAACAAAATCTCTTTGTTGCTACCAGTGCCTCTAAACATTTCATATTTTTTGTTGTAAAGTCTTGAACATTGTTAGAAATGCTGAGAATATGCCTCAACTTGGTAAATAACTTTTTAGAAAGAACCCTTTGATTGGTCGAGGTCCCTGGTTCCGTATGGTCTTGTGCTGAGCTGTGGGGTAACGATGCTTCCCATTGAATCTCATCTCTAGTACAATCGATCTCCTGCTCAGTCTGCAATGACAATTGCCAGTCTTTCACCTTGTAAAGCTTCGTGTCATTTCCAGAAGTTCTCTTTCTTGCCTGCAGAAGCCGTCCACTACTGTTAAACACAGTGCCCCGTGTTATTGTGCTCACAATTAAAGTCACATTATGAGCCTATTAGAGCCTTGTACACACAGTCTGTGGCCCGTATTGAGTGTACTTTGCAAAATCCATGTATAATTTACAATACTAAGAGTGCATCTGCTTTCCTTACTGTTCAAAAGCATTTTCTATCTAGTCACGGCCTCTGGGTTTCAGTTCTTGTGGATTATCCAGAGTAGGAAGGCGATTCACTGTGGAACGTATTTTGGGATCATGTCTGGCATGTTATGAAAACATCCGGTGGTGAAAGTATTGCCCATCCTTCCAATTTCATTCATAAATAGAGTTTTCCACATTGCTTTGTGTTCAAATCAATTAGACTGAGAGCACATGATTCCCCAGGGCATCTCTCTGCACGATTGCCCGGTTGCCGTGGGAACTAGAGGTGGTCGTAGGCAGAGGCCGCAGTGGGCGGTGCGCTAGTCCTTGGTGTGGAACTATAATAGTAAGGGGAACCTGAAAGTTAACGGACAAGAAGAAAAGACGGTTGGAAGAACATAACAATGTAGAAACAAAATGTCATGATTCACATCACACGGCACAGCTGAAGCTCTTCAATGGTTAAATATTGTTGAGGATGAAAAGCTCAGCATCCCTCGACTGCTTTGAAAAGCCTGCACTCACAGGGCACTTTCTGTCATTGCTACTGTGGCAGTGAAGCACTGTTGAAAACAACGAGCTGCTTTATTCTCCCCAAACACAGTTTTCTAAATTGGGATGCATTTCCAAAGGTCTCAGGAATTCTCAAGTACTTCACTAAAATGGCCATTTTGTTAATGCTGCACCTAATTAGTGAATAATAGCAGATGATCTATTCTGTGTGGCTGTGTGGTGGAGTCTGATCCACTTTGTGCCCAATCTTCACATGTGCCTAATCACCAGTATGCCCACTAGATCATACATGATCTGAGCTGCCTTTTTTCTTCTACACCTGTAAGTGCGATGAACTTACTCATAAGGCATATTACTATCCTGGCTGACTGCAGAAATCTCTATATGTAGCATAATTTAATTTGATTTTCAGAGTTTGGAACGGTGACACAGCGGTAGAGTTGCTGCCTTACAGCACTTGCAGCGCCAGAGACCCAGGTTCAGTCCCGACTACGGGTCCTGTCTGTACGGAGTTTGTACGTTCTCCCCGTGACCACGTGGGTTTCTCCAAGATGTCCTACACTCCAAGGACGTCCAGGTTTGTGGGTTAAATGGCTTGGTATAAAAGTGAACGTGTCCCTAGTGTGTAGGGTTGTGTCAATGTGCGGGGATCGCTGGTCGGTGCCAAAGGACCGGCTTCCACATTGAATCTCTAAACTAAACTAAACTAATTGTGTTCCAAGCATTTCATGTAAACACTGTTCTCAATCTAAATCTAAAAATTCAATTTACAAAATCATCACAAAAGAAGTAGCCCTGAAACCAATAATAACAGCAGTCACAAAATGAAGAGATGAAGACAGAGTGAGAGTAAAAGCAACATGCACAAATTCCTAGTTGAAGAGAAGTCAAAATTTAACAGGTAAATTCCTCTGATGCTTACTTATTAATCCGGAGTTGGTAAACCGCCAGGCATCGTTATAGGATGTGTAATGGGAGTGAGTGTAGGGGCCTCCTGAATATTCATTTCCTGGAGTTAGAATAATAAATAAAATCATTTTAATTATCACAAGCATTGTGCATAAAATGGTTCAGTTTTGATTAATTAGTGACTAACAGAATAGCCCGGCCTGCCGGTGCTTTTTTGTCTCTTTCTGATGTTCAAAGCAACCATCGAATTTCATGGCTGAGAGAAGCATTTTGTGTTACCAAAGCAACACATCAACAATCCAGGTCAACAGGAACAAGGAGAACATCTTCTGCTCAGTACATGCATGTTTCATCTTGTCTCATTGCAGAAATACGTAATCGCCTCCAAACAGAGTCAGTGGGTCAGCAAAGGGCTGTTCAATCATTAACTGCAGTGAAACTTCCAATTCATGGCAATTATTGTTGGGTACAAGAGTGAACTTCCTGGTGTGCAAATGTTAACAGAACTTTTTTAAATTTGTCAATGTCTGCACTTCAGCAAAGTCCCAGATAAAAAATATAATTCTATATTTACAAAAACCCCACCATTTTACACCAAATATATTCATTCTCAGAGTTCCAGCCGACCGACATCATTTCTATTTGAAGTTGGTGAACTGTGGAGTTGTCCACAATTTGTGAACTTAGAGTCTGCTCATTATTGAAGCTATTAATGTCTGGCCATGCAAGAAGCTAGAAAATAATCAGTGGCAACAACCATGGCTGTTCTATTTTTTGCTTCCTCCTATTTTATTCATCTCAATCAACAAATATTCACACTCCTTCTTAGGAAAACTGGACAATTTTGAGACAAAATGTGTGTTTATTTGATGGTACTGGCAGACAACTGCTTGTGAGTGAATTATGTATTAATTAAGGTAAAAAGTGTTCAAACTAGTGTTTTATATTCTTGTGGTGGTGTAAATATCAAGTCCTGGGTAGTGCAGTGGTGCAGCCATGGGACCCAGACTTCAATCCTGACCCCTGGTGCTGTTTGTGTGGAGTTTGCATGTTCTCCCTTGATTAGTGGGTTCCCCTTGGTGCTTCAGATTCCTCTCATATCCCAAATACATTTAGATTGGCAAGTTAATTGGCCTCCATAAATGACCCAACTTGTGAATGGTAGAATCTATGGGGTGTTGCTGGGAATGTGGAAAGAATAAACATTACTGTAAATAAACGCCTGATAGTCACAGAGTGATACAGCGTGGAAACAGGCCCTTCGGCCCAACTTGCCCATACTGGCCAGTCAGCTTACACCCGTGAGCCAAAGGGCCTGTTTCTCTTCTGAAAGACTCATAGACTATGATTCTTGGTCAGAGAGGAATTTGTATTTATATTGGACCTTTTACAAGCTGTGGGCATCCTGAGATGCTTCATGACAACTGAAATAGTTTGCAGGTATAATCATTGTTACAGTGGAGAGCAATGTAGCAGTCAATTTGCATACAATCGTATGTCATGAAAATCAATGTAATAAATGGCCAGATAATCTATTTGTGATATTTATTCAGTCTACCAGGAAGAACCTGTTTGTTTTTTTCAAAATATTGCCATGATGTTGGGAAAGATTGGACAGGTTGGGATTGTTCTCTTTGAAATGGTGGGAAATTAGAAGAGAATTAATTAAGGCACATTAAATTATGCGAGACTTCAGTGGAGGGATCACAGGAAATAGATTGGTTATGAAACGTGGAGGGCCGATCAGTTCTACCTTGTCACTCTGCAATCATTTACCTGGGTGCAAATTACAGGTCTTAGGCCACGTCAACAATGACATGTGGGTGTGTGGAAATCACTGGACATGACAGCTTACCGGTCACCATTCCAGCAATGGCAGATGATGTGTAACTGGCCTGGCTGTTTGCAGGAATGTGAGGGGGATATCCTGGCAGTGTTGAGCTCATAATTTCACGCCCTGAAAAACATCATAATTTGTAAAATTCTGGTTCATAGGTGTGATCACAATAGCTCTACTGATTTCATCTTTAAATAAAATACTGCTTTTAAAAATCTGCTTTTCCCCCACTTTTGTTGTCCGAGGTACGTTGTAGTAAACCATACTCACCAGCCACACCAAGGACCGTGTCTGTAAATGTGCAGGAAGGAACTGCAGATGCTGGTTTATACCGAAGATAGACACAAAATGCTGGAGTAACTCAGCGGGACAGACAGCATTGAATGGACATGGTCTGAAGAAGGATCTCAACCCAAAACGTTACCCATTCCTTCTCTCCAGAGATGCTGCCTGTCCCGCTGAGTTACTCCAGCATTTTGTGTCTATCCTTGTCTGTAAATATCCTTTGGTGACCAGAGGTAGCAGATTATTCAGACTTTGAGACATTTCATCCATTGTATCCAATATCTGCAGATTTGACGTTGCCCAGCAGGTGGCTGCTGCAAAACGATCAGTAGAAATTTTAAATGATAGTCCCTTTCCAAGCCTGAACTTGGAAGCTACACATGGTGGCTTACCTGTACTGTAGCTGAGGCCCGCTAACTAGAGACCAGAACTCATCCCTCAAACTCTGAGACTGCTGGAGCTTATGCAACCTCACACCTGGTGGTGGGTATATGGAACAAGCTGCCAGAGAAGGTAGTTGAGGCTGGGACTATCCCAACATTTAACAAACAGTTAGACAGGTACATGGATAGGTGGACATGAATGGTGTCGGAAAATAACTGCAGATGCTGGTACAAATCGAAGGTATCACAAAATGCTGGAGTAACTCAGCGGGTCAGGCAGCATCTCTGGAGAGAAGGAATGGGTGATGTTTCGGGTCGAGACCCTTCTTCAGACAGCTGCCTGACTCGCTGAGTTACTCCAGCATTTTGTACATGAATGGTGATCATTTTCCAATGTTCTTTCAATTCTGGATCAGTTCCTGTGGATTGGAGGGTAGCTAATGTTATCCCACTTTTCAAGAAAGGAGGGAGAGAGAAAGCAGGGAATTATAGACCAGTTAGTCTGACATCAGTGGTGGGGAAGATGCTGGAGTCGATTATTAATGATGTAATAGTGGTGCATTTGAATAACAGGATCGTTCCGAGTCAGCATGGATTTAGGAAGGGAAAATCGTGCTTGACTAATCTTCTGGAATTTTTTGAGGATGTAACTAGTAAAATGGACAAGGGAGAGCCGGTGGATGTGGTGTACCTGGACCTTCAGAAAGCTTTTGATAAGGTTCCACACAGGAGATTAGTGGGTAAATTAGAGCACATGGTATTGGGGGTAGGGTGCTGACATGGATAGAAAATTGGTTGGCAGACAGGAAACAAAGAGTAGGGATAAATGGGTCCCTTTCAGAATGGCAGGCAGTGACTAGTGGGGTACTGCAAGGCTCGGTGCTGGGACCGCAGCTATTTACAATATACATTAATGATTTAGATGAAAGAATTAAAAGTAACATTAGCAAATTTGCAGATGACACAAAGCTGGATGGCAGTGTGAACTGTGAGGAAGATGCTATGAGGTTGCAGGGTGACTTGGACAGGTTGGGTGAGTGGGTAGATGCATGGCAGATGCAGTATAATGTGGATAAGTGTGAGGTGGCAAGAACGGGATGGCAGATTATTATCTGAATGGTGTCAGGTTAGGAAAAGGGGACGTACAATGAGACCTGGGTGTCCTAGTACATCAGACACTGAAAGTAAGCATGCAGGTACAATAGGCAGTGAAGAAAGCTAATGGCATGTTGGACTTCATAACAAGGAGAATTGTGTATAGGAGCAAAGAGGTCCTTCTGCAGTTGGACATCTGGAGTATTATGTGCAGTTTTGGTCTCCTAATTTGAGGAAGGACATTCTTGCTGTTGAGGGAGTGCAGCGTAGGTTCACCAGGTTAATCCCCGGGATGGCGGGACTGTCATATGATGAAAGAATGGGTCGACTGGGCTTGTATTCATGGAATTTAGAAGGATGAGAGGGGATCTCATGGAAACATATACAATTCTTAAGGGATTGGACAGGAAACATGTTCCTGATGTTGGGGGGGGGGGGGGGTCCAGAACTAGGGGCCACAGTTTAAGAATAAGGGGTGGGCCATTTAGAACTGAGATGAGGAAAACCTTTTTCACCCAGAGAGTTGTGAATTTGTGGAATTCACTGCCTCAGAAGGCAGTGGAGGCCGATTCACTGGATGTGTTCAAAAGAGCTCTTAGGGCTAGTGGAATCAAGGGGTATGGGGAGAAGGCAGGAATGGGGTACTGATTGTGGATGATCAGCCATGATCACAATGAATGGCGGTGCTGGCTCGAAGGACCGAATGGCCTCCCCCTGCGTCTATTGTCTATGTATCTATGTGTCTATGACAGGTTTGGAGGGATATGGACCAAACGCAAGCAGGTGGGACTAGTGTAGTTGGGACATGGTGGCCGGTGTGGGCAAGTTGGGCTGAAGGGCCTGTTTCCACACTATGACACCATGACCCTATGACCTGCAAAGCCAGTATCTTCAGGGGAAAGGGGAAAGGGTGCAAGGTTATATAAAATCTGAATAACCCAAATATAGCATCCCTTTATTCACATGAATATAGTCTGATATACTTCTGTGGCTACTTGCAAAATAAAAATCTACAGAAATCACCCTCTCTACAAACCAGCTTGAAAGCACACTCTGTGAATGCTGAAGATTCACATTGAGAATGAAACTCTTGCACTCTCTTTGGCTCTTGAACAATTATAAGATGAACGAAGTGAAAGGGGTTTATGGATGAAGGTGATAGGTTCATATAATATATAATGTAAGACCGGCCATATGTGCTGGAGCTGGAAACACCTCCGCAGTGGCTCCAGTGGAATTCCACACCATTGCAATGCTTCCCCCAAACCCCTGGTCAAACACAGTATCTCCTCAGTTTAAACCAGCATCTGCAGTTCCTTCTTACATACTTCGGATGTTGGGGTTTCTGGTTTACTGATAATAAGTACGTCTGAAATGGCAGGAGGCAGAGCAGGAACTAATTGTGGCACCTCATTTAGAAATACAGCTTAAATACATGTAGATAGTTAATAGGGTTAAAATGGGGCCGCAGACTGTCCACAGATACAGTTCTTTAGACGATGTGCAGTTCAAGTAGACACAGCCTGCCAATAAGCCCGAGGCATAGATTAGTGGGTCTCATTATATTGTTATTTGTTATATGAGAAATAGCCCCATGGTCATTTGTCAAGACACAACTAACTGACCACCGAGAAAAACATAATTGAAAACAATTGAAATACATTCAAGCATAAAAAATAATTGTGGTCACAAAATGCTGGAGTAACTCAGTGGGTCAGGCAGCGTCTCCGTTTGTACCAGCATCTGCAGTTATTTTCCTATATAAAAATTTACTGTTGTCATTCTCAATTCCAGCAAACAGTCAGACAGTGAAAGAACAAATAACAAAATACTAATTTTCTGTCAATTCCAGCAAAGTAATATATATATTACAACAGAGTGTCATTTATTGTCATTGTCATTTATTGTTTTATATATTTTACATCTGAATGAGGAATATAATGGGTAGTTTCAGGCTCATGGCCCTAGATATTCCAGCATGTACTCACTGGCATTGTTTTACCATTTTCTAATTGTTTGTCCACTGTACGCCCGAGCTCTCTACAGAAATACTCACCTGTCACTACTGAGTATCCCTGTGACCCAGAGAGATTCCTGCCCAGTGGAGTGACAGAAGAAGCCAAACTTGGTTTCCCTTCATCCATTCCATTGTTTAAAGATGAGAGTGGATACAGCGAAGCCTGGAACATGAATAACAACAGGATTGCAGTTTACGATGCTGGCTGACAAGAGAGAGTTTCTCTCAGCAGATGGTAGCATTTAGCCTGTTTTATAAACAGATTACCAACCTTGAGGGGGCCAACTTGCCCACACTGACCAGTATGTCCCACATACACTAGTCCCTTACCTGCCTATGAATAATCCCACATGCCTACATTTGGCCCATATCCCTCTAAACCTGCCCTATCCATGTACCTGTCTAATTGCTTCTTAAACGTTGCAATCGTCCTACCTCCTCCAGCAGCTCGTTCCATACACCCACCACCCTTTGTGTGAAAGTTACCCCTCAGATTCCTACAAAATCTATTAATAATAGGACAGCAAAGTTTCTTCTTTAGCACATCGTGTCAAGAAAATGTGCGGATAGTAATAACTTTATGTGTCATCATCTATCAATTTATTAAGACTTACCGTCTGTAGACGAGTCACGTAGTGATAGAGTTGTATCACACGGAATGGCCTCTGGCACCACATCTATCGCAACCCATCAATGCTAATCCCATTTGCCCAAATTAGGTGCCTATCCTTCTATGCCTTGCCTATTCAAATGTTTGTCTAAATGTTTGTTAAAAGTAGTGATGCCACCACATTCTCTGGAAGCAAGTTCCAGATATCACCCATTCTTTGTGGAAGAATAAAACTTCCATTCAAAGTCCCTTCAAAACTCCTTCCTCCAACTTTAAACTAATGGCCTCTTATATTTAAGACCCATACCACAGGAGAGAGATTCTGACTATCTAACCAGTCTATGTCTATGAATTGTGCATGTATCCATCAGGCTAATCCTCATCTTCCTACACTCCAAGGAAAACTAACAGCCTATTCAATCTCACTTTACAACTCATCATCCAGCACTCTGTATTTCTCTATACTCTGACCAGAGTAACTACAGCTTTCCTTTAGCATGGTGACCAGACCCACAAACAATATTCCAAGTGAGGTGTAACCAATGTTTCATAAAGTTGCAACATAGTCTCCCAACATTTATATTCCATGCCCCATGATGGCAAGAATGCCCTATGCTTTCTTTACCAGTATGTATACCTGCGTGGCCACTTTCAGGGAACTATGTACTTTAATCCTGAAAACCCTCTGTTCATGAAACATTCCTTAGGATCCGACCATAAACTGTATATTCTACACTTATTTGACTTCCCAAAATATATCGCTTCACACTTGTCGGGATTAAATTTCATCTGAAAACTCACTGCCCAAATTTCCACCCCAACCATGTGTAGGAAAGAACTGCAGATGCTGGTTTAAATCGAAGGTAGACACAACATGCTGGAGTAACTCAGCGGGACAGGCAGCATCTCTGGAGAGAGGGAATGGGTGACGTTTCAGGTCCAGACCCTTCAGACAATAGACAATAGACAATAAGTGCAGGAGGAGGCCATTCGGCCCTTCGATCCAGCACCGCCATTCAATGTGATCATGGCTGATCATTCTCAATCAGTACCCCGTTCTGATTGAGAATGATCAGCCATGATCAGGCTGATCTGTCCTGCTGAGTTACTCCAGCATTTTGTGCCTTCCTTCCATCTCATCCATAGCCTAGTCTGAGACAACCTTCCCCTTCTCCACAATTCATTCAAGACAACGTCATTTCTGGTGTGCACTAACATCTCAGAACCTTTATTAGCACAGTGTAGCTGAATAATTCAAAACAGCGTTCCATGAGGGGAAAGAACATATAACCATTAATTCACAAAAGCATGTTTTACTGATTAATCCTGCTACATGCTCTCACGTATGCATGCAAGTGTCAAGTGACTGGAATGGTGGGCAGCCAATTTAGCAGAGTTCACACAGGACATGCATCCTGGTATAATAAACTTCAGCACAATGGTATATTTTGAATTTCAATAGTTAACCATGACTTTGGACGCTGTGCCAGGAGTGCTGGCTGTTCTTCACTCACCTGCTCCCCCTTGTTGTGGCTGCCAGTTGCAAAGACGTCTGCATAACGTTGCCGTTCAAAGGCACAGTCCAGGGCCTCGAGCTGCTGGGCAAAAGCCTCGGTACGGAGTTGCTTTCGAGGACCTCCACTACCTCTCTGGGAATCAGCGCTGATCACACAAATATCGTCCTCACCTGTAACAAGAACATTAAAAAATCATTTATAATTGTTGCACTTATTTAACCAAAATAATGTTTAAAGAAATCCAGTGAGCCACTTCTCAACTTGATTCTTATTAACCCAAAAATCTATTTTCTCTGTGGTATATGTTGACTTTAACATTTCTCACATGTGCTTTTGTGCAATTATTGAACTTGGATACCAAATCACTTTCACAGTCCTTGTCAAAATAGAGTCACGTTATTGCGATATACTACATTTGTGCATTCTTGATCCACTGCTTCGATCCATGATCAATTCACATCCAAAAATGCCATTTCCAGAAACAACAATATCAGGGCTCAATTTACAATCAGCATTTCACACACACAGCAATACCCCATTCTTAAACCTCATTCATCTATTTTAAAATTAGTCTATATATTACCTATCCATGTTCTCCACAGATGCTGCCTGACCCGCTGAGTTTCTCCAGCACTCTGTGAAACGTCACCTACCCATGTTCTCCACAGATGCTGCCTGACCCGCTGAGTTATTCCAGCACTCTGTGAAACGTTACCTATCCATGTTCTCCAGAGATGCTGCCTGACCTGCTGAGTTACTCCAGCACTCTGTGAAACGTTACCTATCCATGTTCTCCACAGATGCTGCCTGACCCGCTGAGTTACTCCAGCACTGATTTTATATCGGTAATAGTAGCTTCCTAGAAAGTAATTCTTGTTATTGCTCTGGGATCATTCCTACCAGTTCCCTACAGATATGCCCTTGATGCAGTTTCTATGGGTTTTCAAACAGCATTCTATAAAATGTCACACAAGATGTTATTATGTAAATTTTCCACATCGAGTCCTTGTGATGTGGAATAGCTGAAAAGGTGGGGAAACTAACTTAATAGTACGTACTATTCAAAGGGAGAACATAAAGAGCTGTACAGAGAGATCATGGTTGTGGGGTTAATTGGATACTTTGCCAAAGAGTGCACAGACTAGATCGGCCCCTGTGTCTTTGTAAACTTCCATCTGAGACCTGACGAGAGATTTAAGTCTGTGAACATTTATTGGAAAAGAACAGATAATATTAAATAAACTTTGTTAAAAATAACCACAAACATAAGGAATGTGAACTGAAAGGTGCAGAAAATTTGCTATTGACTATTCCATATGGAGAGAAATGAAATTGTTTAATTAATGAGCCCAGCAGGTTGACTAGAGAATGTAAATGTATTGGAAGACACTAGAATGAATGAAAACCAACCAATTAGACAAAAGAATTAACTGCTCACATTCTTACATAATTCACAAATAAATCTACATTTTGTCCATTGGCAGAGTATTTTCCATCAGTTAAATAGGACAACTAGAACCTAGTGACTATTCCATATGATGCAAATAACTATTAGTTATTTAATGGGATGTCACGGTGGCGCAGCGGTAGTGTTGCTGCCTCACAGCGCCAGAGAGCTGGGTTCGATCCTGACCACGGGTGCTGTCTGTACGGAGTTTGGGCGTTCTCACCGTGACCGCGTGGGTTTTCTCCGGGTACTCCGGCTTCCCCCACACTCCAATGACATTCAGGTTTGTAGGTTAATTGGCTTCCGTAAATTGTAAATTGTCCCTAGTGTACAGGATAGTGCTAGTGTACTAGCATGTGCTTGGTGGGCTGAAGGGCCTGTTTCCATGCAGTATCTCTAATGTCTAATGGATGGACATATGACCCATAAATACATTTTTCTTCATCCCAAGACAGTGACCCCTGGTTCTGAACGCTTTAGTAAATGGAATAACCTCTCAGCATCTTTTCTGTAAATCCCTTTCAGAACTTTGAACATCTCAATGAGATTTCATCTCATTCATCTGAACACCAGTAGCCATGAGCTAATTGCTCACTTATTCTTCATAGAGCAATCCCCTGGAATTGACCTTGTACATATACACTGGACAAACTCCAAGCCAGGACAGTCTTGCTGCTCAGGTACTACTGACTCAACATTTCCGGACAGCTAAGTCAAACCAGCAGGCTCGTAACATTATCATCCGTCTACTAATTACCTATGAATCATTGCCACCTTGTCTGAACAATGAAGACAAACCAACTCTGTCCTTTATTCATCTAATATGATTACTTTGTGCACCGTGCTACTAATGACATCTTAATTACAACTCCATTAAGTCAGTTGATAAATGTAGGTATGGATGTAGAGGAAAGCCTTATACACCAGATGGACCTCAACTCTGACCCCTACATTGTGTTGTCTAAACTGATTTTGGTCGAGTTCGCTACATGGACGATACAGCTGGCCTCAGCAGCACCTAAATACGGGAGGGAAAGCCAAAGATTACTGTAGTCTAGCAATGTTCCCAGGAGGGTTGGGGAAGGGGGTTATCTATAGGGAACAGTAGCTCATGATCAAGAGACCCGTGTTAACAATACAGGGACAAGTTCAAAAAGTCCCAGATCAGGTGCAGTGGTTACATTTGGTTAATTAAATTACCTAGAATTAAATACTGAGAAAATGGCAGTGTGGTTAGCAGGGGAAATAAAAGCTTTTGATATCAGGAGGGGGAGAGTAAGTGTCAGGTAATTTGTTTAGGGAGATTGGTCATGGGAAGGGAACATACAAAATAACCGGTGAATGTGAAGATGCAGAGGAACAAAGTAACCTTGGAGCTTACATACATAACTCATTAAAGGGAGCAGAACATGTAGACATGGTGATTAAAAAAGCATATAGGATGCTTCCTTTATTAGTCATTGTGTAGAATCATAAACCAGGCATGAAATGGATACCATGTTAATTAGGCCACAGATTGAGTATTAGATTTCTTATCACCATCTTTCAGGACTGGAAAATGTTAGCTCTAAGGAAATATTGGAGAGGTTGAGATTTTTCTAAATGGAACTCAGGAGACCGAGGGGTGATTTAACCAAAATGTATAAAGTTATGAAGATTCTAGATAAATAGAAAGGACTTGTCTCCTTTCTTGAGGTTCAAACGCCAGGGAGCATAGATTTGAAGTCATTGGCAGAGACATGCGAAGTAAGGAACATGATTTTAATCCAGCATGTGGAATTCACTGCCTACTAGGGTGGTATAGGATGAAGAATCCCTGGCAGTATACTTGAAGGCTGTAAGTTACAGGACTAGAGTTCTAGTCCTGAGAGTTGCAATGTTCCTGGGTGCGTCTTTCTTGGCCAGCACAGATTCAATGGACCAATTGACCTCCTGTGCCATACATTGTCTGTGTTTTTTGAAAAATAAACTAGTCTCAGTAACAAAGTTCATGCAATTTTGACTGTTGTAAAATGCCACTTGTCTCATGAACTTCCTACTGGATGGGCAGGGTGTGTGGGGGTGGGTTGCTGCCCATACCTGGTTTGTGTAAGATGTGATTCCAGATACACAGCACTGTTTTAGGGCAATCCCTCAGGATCGAGGATGACTTGTGCTCATGTTCTGCGGGTTGCACAGATGGAGCAGGAGGTGCCCAATGGTGATGTTGTATAATTTATGTAGGACTTCCCTATCCTCCTGATACATGCCAGTGGGGCTCCCAATACCATCCCAAGTGTTCCTTGACCATTTTGAGCTGTCGTGGGATAGAGATTCCCAAAAGTAAGTGGAGATGTTGCAATTTTTCAATTTTCTTTGATGCTGGGCATTCGAGTTGCTGCACCAGGCCGCGATGCAACCAGTCAATGGGCTGTTCACGGTAGAGGTTGAAGAGAGTATTCATTGACAGACTGAATCTCTTCAATCTTCTCTGGAAGTAGAGGCATTGATGGGCTTTCTATATAATTGCATCAGTTTGCTGGTTCCAGGAATTTGAAGCTTGTGACTCTCTCCACCATCGTCCCATCAGTATAGACCGGTTTGTGGGTCCTCATTCTACCTCCTCCAAAGTCCACAATCAGTTCCTTGGTCTTACTGTGATTGAGAGCAAGGTTATGTTTCTGGCACCATTTGGTCAGTCGATCGATCTCCCTCCTATTCTCTGATTTATCACCATCTGTAACTCGTGGTGTCATCGGCAACCTTGAAGATGGAGTTGGGACTGTGTCCGGCCACACAGTCACGCGTACAGAGTGAGTAGAGCAGGGGGTGAGCACACAGCCTCGAGGTGCTCCTGTACTGATTGTTACTGAGGAACAAGTGTTTCTGCCAATTTGAACAGACTGTGGTCTGTGGACGAGGAAGTCGAGGATCCAGTTGCAGAGGGTTGCGCAGAGAGACAGTTCCATGAGCTTGGCAACCAGCTTGGAGGGATGGTGGTATTGAATGCTGAGCTGTAGTCTATAAACAACAGCCTGACGCAAGTGTTTTCATTGTCCAAGTGGTCCAGTGTGGAGTGGATAGCCAGGGAGATCGCATCCTCCGTTGACCTGTTGTGACGGTTGGCAAACTGTAGTGGGTCGAGGTTCATGTGGTAGGAGATGATATCCACCATAACCAACCTCTCAATGCACTTCATCACCATGGACGTTAGTGCCACTGGTCGATGGTCATTGAGGCACGACACCTTCCTCTTCTTGGGCACTGGTATTATTGATGCCCTTTTAAACCAGGTGGGAACTTCAGACCTCAGTAATGAGGTTGAAAACCTCCACAAAAACTCCAGCCAGTTGGTCTGCACAGGTTTTGAGAACACGACCAGGTAACGATCAGATCCAGACGCTTTCCCAGGGTTCACGCCCCTGAAGGATCTTCTGACGTCGGTCTCTGTGATTATAATACCGTCGGCACATATGGGGCTCGAGAAGGCTATCAAAGCATGAGTAGAATACATTGAGCTCGTCATGCTTCACTGTTGTTTGAGCTGCCCCCTGATTCACCTGATGTTGGAGTAACACAGCGGGTCAGGCAGCATCTCAGGAGAGAAGGAATGGGTGACGTTACGGGTGGAGATCCTTCTTCAGATTCACCTTGTGGAAAGTGATGATGTACAAGCCCTACTACAATTGATGAACATCCACATCCTCCAGCTTGGAGCGTCACAGCATCAGAGTGCATGAATCCTGAAGGGTGGAGCGTGCTCACTCCGCTGAGATCGTTACATTGATGGGGTTGTAATTAGATGGAACAAGAGAATGCTGGAAATACTCATAGGTCAATCATTGTGATATAAGAAAATAACTGCAGATGCTGATACAAATCGATTTATTCACAAAATGCTGGAGTAACTCAGCAGGTCAGGCAGCATCTCGGGAGAGAAGGAATGGGATGGGATCATTGTGGGAAGGAATGGGAAGGAATGGGATCATTGTGATGTTCTCTCCACAGATGCTGCTAGGCTTGTTCGGTAGTTACAGTATTCTCGATTTTATTCCAGCTAATTATAACCATATCAGTTTACTCTCAATCTCAACAGCTTGTTGACAGTGCTGTCAAACAATTTGCTCTTCAAAAACTGTTCACTGATGCTCATAATGGAAAGAAAGAGGCAAGGAGAGGGTGATTGTTTATGACATCAATTTCTAAAGCACCAAACTGCACCTAAGATGATGAGAATGTCTTTACTGCTCGTCCCCTGTAGAAAGAAGGTTCATCTAGTAAATGAAACTTCAAATTGAAAATTTAAAAAGGGTAAAGAATTAAGTAAATGGAACTTTGATGAAGTTACCTGATAGTCCGCAGAAGAAGGTCAACTTTTGGAACAGTCTTTGACAAATGGCAAATATGCGAGCAAACTGATCATCTAAATATGACATCAAACTGTTATCTTACAGCATCCGGGGATATCGGGAAAGGGCAGAATAATCGCAAATCAGCCATGATATTGAATGGTAAAAACAGCAAGCTAAACAGACTATAGGCACAAAAAGCTGGAGTAACTCAGCAGGACAGGCAGCATCTGTGGAGAGAAGGAATGGGCGACGTTTCAGGTCAAGACCCTTCTTCAGACTAACAGACTATTAGCCTGTGATACACCAGGTATTATTTGAGTGATTTATTAGTGTTTTACATGATCAGATTCAGGCAACAACTCTGAAAACCTGACTGTCTATCCTACCAGCAAACGGTTTCATATGTTTTAATTATGAGTAATAAATGATTACTTATATGTTTCATATGTTTTAATGACAAGTACTAAAGGATGATTACTTCCAATCAAAGACAAAAGTTACCTTTTAACTCAGCACTACAACTGCCACGTGTTTGACCAGTGATCAACCCGCACACGAACACTATCCCACACACGAGGAACAATTTTATCATTTACAGAAGCCAATTCACCTACAAAGCTGTACGTCTTTGGAGTGTGGGAGGAAACCGGAGCGCCCGGAGAAAACCGACACGGTGACAAGGAGAAGGTAAAACCTCCGTACAGACAACACCCGCAGTCAGGATCAAACCCAGGTCTCTGGTGCTGTGAGGCAGTAACTCATATAAAATCCAGGAACTCAAAAATCCAGTTTTCAAAACATAAATGCTGGCATCTCTCAGCACGGCACCCTTTAGATTTCCAAAATCTTTCATATCCTTTAATTTTACAAAGCAGCTGATAATTTTCCAGTCTCTTATGTTTCCTAGAAATATTAGATTGGAAAGATTTGGAAGAATTTATCCAAACTCTAAGCTGTGATTCCAACTCTTGTTCTGCTGAAAACCCAAACCTTCTTAGAAATAGTGTCAGTACTAGGCACAATGAGCTAACTAAGATTACAGTTCCCCACCTTGCCAAATCATGGTTTATCGATGGTAATTTCATGGCACTAAATCACTCAATGAAGAAAACACGATTTTTACAAGCACTTAAAATCTGAAAGTTAAAAAAATAATTCAGCAGCAGTTTGTAATCAGACTCAGAATTCGAGTGGACTCAGCACCACTTCACATAACTCAGTCTGGTCTCCTTACTTTCAGCAAGTTTCCTCTTGGTTTCGTTACTGGACTGTACAATCCCAAGGAGGCCATTAATGGAGTAGGAGGAGCCCAGGGAGTCACCAGGCGGTGGAGACTCTGGCGGCGTGACTGTCGAGTTGGGCACTGAAAAAAAGCAACAGAATCCAAAGTCAAAATTATCATTCCCGATCATTCAAAGGGCCTTCATTACTGAGACTAAGTAGACACTAAATATGCAAGGACCAGTGAATTTGTGGCAAACCTCATGACTGGACCAACTTTTATCCAAGAATCACTGTATAAACATCAAAATGGGAATTAATTGTTTGGCCTTCTTGTCCCGGGGAACTGACAATGACTGAATACAACTTATCATCTACCAGTTGACAGAAACAAATTCAGCAAAGGTCAGGACTCACTTGATAAAACTCACTATTATAAGAGTAATAAAGTCATAATAAAATGTATAATGATCGGAAACAGGACATTTGACCCCTTCCCCTGAGGTTAGGCATATTGGAAACATAGAAAACAGGTGCAGGAATAGGCCATTTGGCCCTTCGAACCAGCTCTACCATTCGATATGATCATGGCTGATCATCCAAAATCAGTTCCCCGTTCCTGCTTTCTCCCCATATCCCTTGATTCCGTTAGCCCTGAACGCTATATCTAACTCTCCTTTGAATACATCCCATTGAGTTGTTGAATAATGGTGGATTGGGCAACTGGGTTGGTTGTGGATACTAGTTACAAATGATATGAATTAATCTTAATGCCCTATAATATAATTATCGGTTGAACTAATATTGTTGTGATACGCTTTTGTCCATTTAAAAATAAGCACCAGAACTAAGAATAGTATGAGCCATTGGTGCCAACTATCCTTGACTTACCAATAAGGGCATAAAATGTGACTAAAGATTGGTTGAGTAAGATGCCAGCAATTTCCTTCATGCTTGTTGAGTCTTTTGATAACCTCCATAACTTTATCCATCGAAGATAGACACAAAATGCTGGAGTAACTCAGCGGGACAGGCAGCGTCTCTGGAGAGAAGGAATGGGTGACGTTTCGGGTCGAGACCCTTCTTCAGATCTTCAACCTGCCACCGCTATCCAGGGTAATTTACTGTAGTTAATTTACCTTTCATTTACCTGGAAGGAGACTACAACACCATAGGGAAACCCACGTGGTCATACGAAGAACATATAATCACACACGGTCTAGGCTTAAACTCAGGGGTGACCGCGCTTTTGCGGTTGCAGCTCCTAGACTGTGGAACAGCATCCCTCTCCTGATCAGAACTGCCCCCTCCATCGACTCCTTTAAGTCCAGGCTCAAAACATATTTCTACTCCCTAGCGTTTGAGGCTCATTGAGGAGGCGCTGTGAACTGTTTGCGTGCTACTGTATGTTTTCATTTTTTTTTCTATTGGAACCTAATCAAATGTACAGCACTTTGGTCAACGTGGGTTGTTTTTAAATGTGCTATACAAATAAAATTGACTTGACTTGACTTGACACACAGAGCAACGGAAGTCAGGATTCATGAATGGGTTGAAGAAGGGTCTCAGTCTGAAGAAGGCCCGAGACGTCACCCATTCCTTCTCTCCAGAGATGCTGCCTGACCCACTGAGTTACTCCAGCACTCTGTGAAACGTCACCTATCCATGTTCTCCACAGATGCTGCCTGACCCGCTGAGTTACTCCAGTTTTTTGTGTCTACTTTCATGTTGGGTGACTGGAGTTGCAGGGGATACAGAGAACTAAGAACAATGGCACGAAACAGAGGCAACTTGGACAACTATGTTGACATTTTAAAGTGATGCCTGAATTATTTCAAAGAAAAGCATAAACTAAACTTAAGTTTGAAACTCATTTTAATATTTCTTGCTTGTAGCTCATTGCAAGGAAGGCGGACCAAGATTCCGTTAAACTGAGAAACCATGACCCTATTAAAAGTGTACCATTTTTCAGCCATTGAATATTTTTTTCTCTTGCAATGATATACGGGTTGTTTTAATTAAGGAAATGTATGGCCTGATCCGTTTACATCATCAGTGTTCACAGGTCACTCCAGATCCGGGTCTCTCTGACATTCAGGCAGTGTTATGATCCAAGATCCAAAATACTCACTACCATTGCTGGGAGTTTCCAGCTTGCATACCCACGATATAAATCTTATCTTTATATAAATGCACTCTGCACCTGTAAACCACTAAATGAAATATTATCAACAACTAATCCAAAAATCTATACCAGCAGGTTTAATCTCCTCTAACATTGGGGCCAGTACATATCTGCAACATTGATTTCCACATTAAAACAAAATGCACAAGCAGGCTGAAAATGTGGAACATTTACCTTTGCAAAGGCAAGAATGAACCAAAGTAGGGGAGTTTTAGTGAAGGATGGGTTGAAAAAGAGAAGGCTTTTAATGGAGGGAATAAAGTGGCAAAGTATCGAGGGTTCACAAAGAAGCTGTACAATAAAACTCTGATTGTTGAAAGTTCTGTTTCAAAAAAAGGAGGGAAGAGAAGCTGGAAATAAACACAAAAAGCTGGAGTAACTCGGCGGGACAGGCAGCATCTCTGGAGAGAGAAGGGACGGGTGACGTTTCTGGTCGGGACCAAGCTTCAACCTGGGACTGTTTGGATGGCTGACCTGAGGCTCAGTGGAATGCCTGGCATCAGATCAGTTATGGTTGCAGATGCAGCTAGAAAAGTGACTGTAAAAAGATTTGTAAATGATCATTTTGTACATTGGCAAGAAGAGGGTCCTCAGAGGACATAACTAATGGGCGAGCAGGCTGGGTATAGGGTGGCCATACAGACTTTAGGGAAGTTGGAATAGGTGTAGAGTAAAGAAGGCTGGTGAGAGGAACACTTGTAACATGGAGTCTTGATGTAGCAAAGGCATTGCAGCAAGTTTCAGTGCCTCGAAGAGTTGTTAAGATAAAACTTTGACACTGCTGCGAAGGTGAAACCACGTGGTTTTGGTAATGTCTAGAATATGGTGAAACTCAGTGTAAGATCCCACCTCATCTGCATCAATCTCCATCAGCCAGAGCAGAGCACGTAGTCAATAGAAGATCGACTTCAAACTGAAGGGTATCATTCCTTCTCTCCAGAGATGCTGCCTGACCCGCTGAGTTACTCCAGCTTCTTGTGTCTATCTTCACTGTACATAAGCCCTCATATACATCTTAGATAAGCAGCACAGTTGGCCTCATCTTTGTGAATTTCTAATCTTGCACAATTGAAATATCATGAAACTTGTGTGACATAATTCCAGCACTGCGATATTCAGATGTGGACCTTTTGTAAAGTTTGTTTCCATATGAATGTAATGGTACATAATAACTGAACTATGAACACAATATCATGGGGTAAACAGCATTCCAGACCATATTCTGACATATCTCTGTTACTCACCCAAAGTATGCCCTGGACTAAGTCTCGTCCCAGGATGGTCTTCAAGAGGTAGATGAAATGGTTGTTGAACTTTCGTTCTGATAATTCTGACAACAAAATGGAAAGGTTTAATAATTCACTCATCACTCCTTTGCATAGAGTCATAGAGTGATACAGTGTGGAAACAGGTCCTTCAGCCCAACTTGCCCACACCGGCCAACATGTCCCAGCTACACTAGTCCTGCCTGCCTGCGCTTGGTCCATGTCCATCCAAACTTGTCCTATCCATGTACCTGTCTGTTTCTTAAACATTGTTCTCCCTCTCCTTATTAAGCTGCTTTTCCTTGCTCTATTGCTGTGTAACTTTGTTCTTAAGCCAGCAAGATAAATATTCATGTGTCCTCGTTCATCATCAGTGCTGCTCCACCTGCAGCAAAAAGGACTTGTTGTGTCGAGGTGGAATATCTACCTCCATGTGAGTTGCAGATGGCCGAACATTAGTCACGCCAAAATCAAACTTTTAATCCTATTGGAAACCAGTCAAAATGTTTCCATTTTGTAGGTTGCCGTATGATATTATTTTCAATTAAATTTGTCAGAATAAATCTTTCTAGCACCATCATTTTCCAGTTCATCTCTTCCCAGTACTGAAGAACTGTTGCTGGTGTCGAACCCATGGGCACCATGTCTGGGTGGTAAATGTCAGTGTGCAACTAAGTCCAATTCAGTTTTTAACAGGATGAATAATAAGCAAGGACATTTAGAAGGTTTTCATCCATTGAGGACTTCATTTTGTATCCATCATTGACAGTATTTGATTTGGGAGTGCAGTGTAGTGTATAGTTTTACTCTGCTGCCTTGAATGATTCATTGATATTAACTCTGTGTCCTTGAACGGACAAATATTATGTTCCATAGTTCTGATGTCCTTCAGTAGCCAAAATGCAACCTTTATCGGGAAAACAGAGACATGCACTGGAGTAACAGGTTGCAATGCAGACAAGTTAAACAGAGACATGCACTGGAGTAACAGGTTGCAGCGCGTACCTGTTAAACAGAGACATGCACTAGAATAACAGCCTGCAACACGTTCCTGTTAAACAGAGATATGCACTGGTGTAACAGCTTGCAGCGCGTACCTGTTAATGGAGCTGACGCTGGGCACGGTGTCATTATTACACACTCCCTCAGCGAGCAGCCTGTCCCGGATTTCCCACGCAAACATTGTCGGGTTCTGCCGCTTGTACTCGGCTATCTTCTCCACCACTGTTGGCGTGGCAACCTTTGGCTTCGAGCCCCCGATGACCCCCGGCATAATGCTGCCCGTTTCATAGTACCTGTGACAAGAGAGAGAGTTGTGAATTCACCCAGAGAGACGTGAGTCTGTGGTTTTCACCCAGAGCGACGTGAGTCTGTGGTTTTCACCCAGAGAGATGTCAGTCTGTGGTTTTCACCCAGAGAGTTGTGAATGTGTGGTTTTCACCCAGAGAGTTGTCGATCTGTGGAATTCTCACTTGCAGAAGGCAGTGGAGGCCAAGTCACTGGCTCGAGGGGCCGAATGGCCTACTCCTGCACCTATTTTCTGTGTTTCTATGTTACAATGTTAGCTTGTGCATGGATCTGGAAGCAGTAAACTAGTGTTGACAGATTTCCTTTGCTTGAGAAAGAGTTGCCAGTCCTCTGTTGTACTTCACACCTGCAGAAATGTTGACATCCCCATAATTATCAGAAACAAAAAGGTCCACAAATCTTTCCTCTTATCATAAAACAATACTGATAGTAGAGGCATTGGTATGTTGTTTCCCTTCACGTCTGGCTTGCAGCCTGTTTCAGTGGGCCTCCATGTACATGCTGTGATAATCTCCCAGCAATCAGTCTGAAGAAGGGTCTCGACCCGAAACGTCACCCATTCCCCCTCTCCTAGATGCTGCCTGACCTGCTGAGTTACTCCAGCATTTTGTGATAATCTCTCAGCAATGGTTCAACTTAGTTCTTTCCTTCCCTCGTCTTCAGCAAAACAAGGCAAGTGAATCTAACTGGAAAGCAGATTAATTCAGCTTGTGTGGAATAACTGAAGGGGACCTTGTCTGGACCTGAAATATTGCCCTCTCATTGTCACACTTTACCCCTCCATATCTCTGTGTCTCCCTCGCCCCTGACTCTCAGTCTGAGGAAGGGTCTCAACCCGAAACATCACCCATTCCTTGTCTCCTGAGATACTGCCTGTCCCGCTGAGTTACTCCAGCTTTTTGTGTCTATCTATGAGACTGTAATCCTTGGTTCTGGACTCTACAGTCAGTGTGTACATCCTTCCTGTATAACATATATAACATATAACAACTACAGCATGGAAACAGGCCTGTCCGGCCCTACCAGTCCACGCCGACCATTCTCCCTGACCTAGTCTCATCTACCTGCACTCAGACCATAACCCTCCAATCCCCTCCTATCCATATACCTATCCAATTTACTCTTAAATAATAAAATCGAGCCAGCCTCCACCACTTCCACCGGAAGCCCATTCCATACAGCCACAACCCTCTGAGTAAAGAAGTTCCCCCTCATGTTACCCCTAAACCTTTGTCCCTCAATTCTGAAGCTATGTCCCCTTGTTGGAATCTTCCCCACTCTCAAAGGGAAAAGCCTACCCATGTCAACTCTGTCCGTCCCTCTCAAAATTTTAAAAACCTCTATCAAGTCCCCCCTCAACCTTCTACGCTCCAAAGAATAAAGACCCAACCTGTTCAACCTCTCTCTGTAGCCTAAGTGCTGAAACCCAGGCAACATTCTAGTAAATCTCCTCTGTACCCTCTCCATTTTGTCGACATCCTTCCTATAATTTGGCGACCAGAACTGCACACCATACTCCAGATTTGGCCTCACCAATGCCCTGTACAATTTCAACATTACATCCCAACTTCTATACTCGATGCTCTGATTTATAAAGGCAAGCATACCAAACGCCTTCTTCACCACCCTATCCACATGAGATTCCACCTTCAGGGAACAATGCACAGTTATTCCCAGATCCCTCTGTTCCACTGCATTCCTCAATTCCCTACCATTTACCCTGTACGTCCTATTTTGATTTGTCCTACCAAAATGCAGCACCTCACACTTATCAGCATTAAACTCCATCTGCCATCTTTCAGCCCACCCTTCCAAAAGGCCCAAGTCTCTCTGTAGACTTTGAAAATCTACCTCACTATCAACTACTCCACCTATCTTAGTATCATCTGCATATTTACTAATCCAATTTGCCACACCATCATCCAGATCATTAATGTAAATGACAAACAACAGTGGACCCAACACAGATCCTTGGGGCACTCCACTAGACACTGGCCTCCAACCTGACATACAATTGTCAACCGTTACCCTCTGGTATCTCCCATTCAGCCATTGTTGAATCCATCTTGCAACCTCACTATTAATACCCAACGATTTAACCTTCTTAACTGTCTTGCCTATTCCTGTTAAACTTTCATGGGTTTCTGTCAGATTCTCTCTCATTCTTCTACACTCCAGTAAGTGTGGGTCTACCCAATCCAATCTCCCCACATACATCAGTCCTGCCATCCCAGGAACCCTAACCAAGGCATGAACTTCCCACCAAGACATGAACTTCCCATCAAAGCATGAACTTCCCACCAAGACATGAACTTCCCACCAAGGCACAAACAGCCCATCAAAGCATGAACCTTGCACCAAGGCATGAACCTTGCACCCAAGGCATGAACAGCCCATCAAGTCCCTGTACAGCTGCAGCAGTACACCCCTGTTCCTGTACATAAATCCCCTTCACTGATGGACAATATAGTGTTTGTTTTCCCAACTACTTGCTACTCCTGAATGCTTGCTTTCAGAAACCACTGCTGCAGGAAATTCAGATCAGCAGGTCAGGCAACATCAGCAGAAGGAAAACCAGTTAATATTTCATCAGATGGACCTCCGTGGAACATTAACCCTGTTCCTCTCTCCACAGATGCGACCTGATCTGCTGAGTATTTCCAGCATTTTCTGTCCAGATTCCCGGCATCTGCATTTGTCATTTCACCGAGGGGCAGCGTTTGCTCTGAGCTTTGTCTCCTACCTGCCGAGGATTTTGCTGACACACCCGTGACTGACCCTGAGCTGCCGAGAGATGTCACAAGGTCGCACGCCTTGGTGTGCAAGGTCGACAATCCTCTGCCTCACCACGTCGGGAAGCGGTCTTCCATTCACAAACATGCCTCCGAGTTGATTTATTCCCCCGTGTCCTACAACACAAGAGCATAGTCCATTTAAACCTAACTTATTTGTATTTCTCAAGATTTGTCAAAATGGCAGTGTAACTTTCTTTTTAGTGATGCTGGTTTGAAGCAAATATTGGAGTTTTTCTACATCAAAAGCAACTTCTTGTTCCATTTACACCTCTCAACCTCAGCCCTAACTACTGTCTATGCCACATCTTTTTATTTTCCAATTGCATTCTCCTTTTGTTAAATGTATTTCTCTGTTATGGAAGTGGAACGAATTGTGACATGCATTTCCTCTCGAGCACTTGCTACTGGCCAGGGTTTCAGTTTCAGTGCAGTTTAGTTTATTGTCACGTGTACCGAGATACAGTGGAAAACCTTTGTTGCGTGCTGACCAGTCAACGGAAAGACAATACATGATTATAATCGAGGCATTTACAGTGATACATGATAAGGAAATAACGTTTAGTGCAAGGTAAAGCTGGCAAAATCCGATCGTGTTGGTGTTAATGTTGAGGGCTGCACTCAACTGTTAGATCTCTGATTGAAGCCAGAACAGAGAATGAATGGGTTGGCAAAACCTGTCAACATGGAATCTACTCAAACAGCCAAGCACAAGGTTACACCGAACACAGGGAGAAGTCTTTAGTTAATTGTGTGGGAAAGAACTGCAGATGCTGGTTTATACCGTAGATACAAAATGCTAGAGTAACTTAGCGGGTCAGGCAACATCTCTGGAGAGAAAGAATGGGTGACCTTCAGGCTGAGAGTCAGGGGAGAGGAAAACTAGAGATACAGAAGGGTAAGGTGTGAAAGCAACAGATCAAAGCAGACGATGATGAAGGAAATGTAGAATGGTTGATTGTTGGCTGAAGGGAACGTGACAATGAGGCATACAAACAGTAAAATTAATAATCAGGAGGACAGTGAAAATAGAAATAGGAACTCGACCCGAAATGTTACCCATTCCTTCTCTCCAGAGATGCTGCCTGGCCCGTTGAGTTACTCCAGCATTTTGTGACTACCTCCTTATTTATTATGATGGATACATATTTTCAGTACTGTCGTTTGACTTATTAATAGTGTCTAAATTGTTTTAATAGTTTTAAAGCATTTTCATGGTTTTTCCATGTTTCAGACATTCAGACATATTTTGTTTTTACATCTTCAGGTATCAGTTTTTTGGGGCATCTGGACTTGATCACCTTTTGACAGGTGCCCAGACCAGAGAGTGTTTCTAGGTGTTTTCTTGCTTGTTTCGTGGGTTTGGGTTGCTTCTGTTGATGAAACTATTTCCACCTGGGGTCTCACTTGGATGGGTGGCACTAACTTCTCTTCACCATGCAAGTTAAATGCTGTTTCCTTTGGCGGTCCTTGGTAAACTCCCAGTTCAAAAAGGAGCTGCATCCATTTATCCATCATGGTATCCACCTCAATCACCTTTAGGCATTTTGTGAAACATGGATTTGACTTTCCTGTTATCAGTCAACATTTTAACACCTTTTGTATCTGTAGCCTTTTTTTAATTACAAATACTTTATTCCAAAAAACAAGACAAACATACAAGAACTGCCTGTATCGGCAGAGTACAAAACACAACAAATATCAAATTAAAATCCCGCCAACTTTGTCAAGAATACATTCAACCCCCCGCGGCGACCAGCGTTCACTGAAGCCTCCAGGGTCCCCCTGGACACCGCGTGTTCCCTCTCCAGGGACACGCGAGCACGGACGTAAGCCCGGAACAGGGGCGGGCAGCCGACCTCTGTGAGGCCATCGACTGCCCGCTGCCTGGAACCGCGAGTGTCCATCTTGGCCAGGCCCAGGAGCAGACCGACAGGGAGACCCCCTCCTCCCTCCTGACCCTCCCCCCTCTGTACCGGGTGCCCAAAAATCAGCAGCGCAGGGCTAAAATGGAGCCAGAACTTGAGGAGCAGCCCCTTCAGATACTGGAACAGGGGCTGCAACCTCACGCACTCTATGTACAAATGGTACAAGTATCTGTAGCCTTGGGAGTCCTCAGCATCGAGTCCAAGCTTCATGAACTTGCAGATATGAGGACATCTGCCTCTTCCTGCCTGCAAACCAAGATCCTCCTTCAGCTGATATACCAGGACTCCTGGCAAGAGTCACAGAATAAGTGACTCACCAAGAGACTGCTCGCACTGTAACTAACGTTGGTAGAAAACTCAGGCACAGAGCTGCATATTGTGGGTCTGTGATAAATAATGAACTATTTGGAATATTTATTTTGCATTTGGTGAAAGATAAGTTTATTTGATGTTTGGCCTGCCCAACCAACCTGAGGCAGATTGATTTATCCACGACAGCACCGGGCCTAATGGCCACAATGTGAACCTTGTGGGAGACAATGTCACTGTCTCCTCTTGAGGGAAATCCTCAGTTGTGTTTTAAGGCCATACAATTGTTCTAAATTGGATGGACTTGAAACATATCTGCAGCATTAAACTAGGCATACGTGACACTAATGTACACCACCACAATCTCAACAAGAAACAAAACGGACAATGCTTAAAACACTTCGTTTTCTGCATTTTTAAGCGTATTCTGTTTTCTGTTAATACTCTCTGCTGTTAGTATTCTGTTTCCTGAAATGTTAACTCTGTTTTTCTTTCCATGGACCTTCTTTGCATTTCGAGCATTTTCTCATTCATTTGAGATTTCTCTCATTTGCCGTTTATTTTTATTTTTATCTGTAAAATTGAAATGCTCTCACAACCAATGGTTCAGATCAAAGCGCTTGCAGTCCTGCTGCATGCAATTAATGGCACTGAGCAATTAAACAGCTAACAGGACAAGAGTCAGACTGTGATTCTCCAAGAACATCTCACTCCTGGGTGCTGATGGGCAGAGAATGTGACTGTCAAGTGTGGGAGTAACACATTGCATCCCAGCTTCCTCCTGCGATCACTGCCATCACAGAAGCTAGTCGGATAACCTTGGTTTCCATCCAATTATAGACATGTTCTCCTCTCCCTCCTCACACTTTGCAACTTATAACTCACTTGTTTCTTACTTTTCGAGTTCAGAACAAGATTCACTGACCTGAAATGTGGACCCTGCTTCTCCCTTCATTGGTGCTGCCTGGTCTATTATGTATTCCTGGCATTTTGTTTTCTTTCAGATTTGCAGCAGTTGTAGTTTTTTGCCTCCACAGATAGACCACAGTCAAGCATCAAGTGATAACGTGGCCACATCCACCAAGAGAGATGCTAACTGTAGGAGCCATTTTGCGTTTCAAGATGAGGTGGTTAGTGTAGCGGCCATCAATTAGCCCCCAAGCTGCCACTTGCAGAGATTGGGTGAAACTATAAGCTTTAACGACTCGAGCATATCCTCATCTCGACATTCAGTGGCACCACTACCATTGAGACAGCCACTGTCAATGTACTGAAGGGCACTGTAGGGCAGATGCTCGACTATACCTGTGTGTTTCAGCAGCATGTTGTCAATTCAACAAAGAAAGATAAATGGACAAAAAACTTGTTTTTGCAAAATGAGTTCCAGCCCACAAAGTAAATCAGATGCCTGTTGTGGCATGGACCTTTTGAGATTTTATTCGACAGGTAAACAAACTAAAAGAAACAATAACAAGCTGGCAAATAGAACTGGGCAGGCTAGAATGCATGACCATACTTGATCTGCACCACATTTTATTAGTTTATCAATATGGATCTACAAGTTTCAGATCCCTGTTCCCCATTCCCCTAATCACCCCCCCCCCCTTCTCCTTAAAGTGCAAGCTTCTTGCTGCATGACATTCCCACAGTGATGGAGGTTGTGCAGGAGTGTGCCTGAGTAAAGTTATTCCCTTGTGAACATGGACAGGGAGTGTTGGTTTATTCTTGGTCCATTACAAGTCCACAACTTCCATCGCTGTGCAATGCCTGCTCATAGTTAAACAGCAATCAGGAACAGGAGGGCAGGCTGAAATCCTCCCCATCTCTGACTCAGCAGGGTCATTACGATGCTAAAACTCAGCCTTGACTGGCGGCACCAGCAGCACCACCAGCAGCACCAGCAGCAGCAGCAGCAGCACCAGCAGCAGCAGCAGCAGCAGCAGCACCAGCACCAGCAGCACCAGCACCAGCAGCAGCAGCAGCAGCAGCAGCAGCAGCAGCAGCACCAGCAGCACCAGCACCAGCAGCACCACCAGCACCACCACCAGCACCAGCACCAGCAGCACCAGCACCAGCAGCAGCACCAGCAACACCAGCACCAGCAGCACCACCAGCAGCACCAGCACCAACACCAGCAGCAGCACCAGCACCAGCACCAGCAGCACCAGCACCAGCACCACCAGCAGCAGCAGCAGCAGCAGCACCACCAGCACCAGCAGCAGCACCAGCAGCAGCACCACCAGCAGCACCAGCACCACCAGCAGCAGCAGCAGCAGCACCACCAGCACCAGCAGCAGCACCAGCAGCAGCAGCACCAGCACCACCAGCAGCAGCAGCAGCAGCAGCAGCAGCACCAGCACCACCAGCAGCACCAGCAGCACCACCAGCAGCAACACCAGCACCAGCAGCAGCACCAGCAGCAGCACCAGCACCAACAGCACCAACACCAGCAGCAGCAGCAACCTGAGATGGAAATAAAGATCTTCCAACCATCGTACGAGCACTAAAGCAGGCAGCTGATTCACCAGCCCAATCCCGCTGTGTTTTATTTAATTTCCCTGCACCAATTTTCTATCCCATGAGAAACCTTTAAGAAAGCAAAGCCAATTAATTTAAAGGCAAAGATAGCAAAGAAACAGTATGTAGCAGGGTTACTGCTCCCTCTCTCCACAGATGCTGCCTGACCCGCTGAGTTACTCCAGCACTCTGTGAAACGTCACCTATCCATGCTCTCCAGAGATGCTGCCTGACCCGCTGAGTTACTCCAGCACTCTGTGAAACGTCACCTATCCATGCTCTCCAGAGATGCTGCCTGACCCGCTGAGTTACTCCAGCACTCTGTGTCTATAAACAGTGAGTGTAAGTTGTGGTCGATGGCCCTTCCATTACTGCATCATTCGACAAGATCATGGTTGAACTTTTACTTTATCACTACCAACCCGCACTAACCATTGATTCCCGATTCATTGATCTCTGCCCTCAATACCCAGCGCACCACAATCCTCTAGAGTAGATAAATACAAATATTTCTCTGGATGAAAAATAATTCTTATTTCAGGCCTGTTTGGCCAACCCATTGGTTTGATACTGTGACTGCTAGTGCCAGCAGATTCTTCGGGATAGGGTTTACTCGAGAGGAGATCTTATCAAAACGTATAAGATTATTAAGGGGTTGGACACGTCAGAGGCAGGAAACATGTTCCCAATGTTGGGGGAGTCCAGAACAAGAGGCCACAGTTTAAGAATAAGGGGTAGGCCATTTAGAACTGAGATGAGGAAAAACTTTTTCAGCCAGAGAGTTGTAAATCTGTGGAATTCTCTGCCTCTGAAGGCAGTGGAGGCCAATTCTCTGAATGCATTCAAGAGAGAGCTAGATAGAGCTCTTAAGGATAGCGGAGTCAGGGGGTATGGGGAGAAGGCAGGAACGGGGTACTGATTGAGAATGATCAGCCATGATCACATTGAATGGTGGTGCTGGCTCGAAGGGCTGAAAGGCCTCATAACTCCAGTTATGAGTATGGGTTAATTCAGGACATCCAGCATGGCTTTGTATGCGGCAGGTTGTGTCTTACTAATTTGATCGAGTTTGTTGAGGAGATAACAAAGGCGATTGATGAGGGTAGGGCAGTGGATGGATATTACATTGCCTACATGGATATTAGGAAGTCATTTGGTAAAGTCCCCATGGTAGGATGGTCCTGAAGATTACAGCGCTCGGGATTAACAGTGACTTGATCGTATAGATTCAGAACTGGCTGACTGATTGAAGACAAGGTTGTGGTGAAAGGGTAATGTTCAGGCTGGCGAGTTCTGCAGGATCTGTGCTGGGACCTGTGCTGTTTCTGATGTACATAAACGTAGACGGGCTGGTTGGTAAGCTTACAGATGACACTGAGATTGATGGGGTGGTGGACTGTGAGGAAAGCTGTCAAAATATACGATGGAATAGAGATCAGCAATAGAAATCGGCTGAGAAATAGCATATGGAGCCCAATTAAGCTACCAGCCCACACGTCTCAGATGCGGGAGGAAACCGGAGCACCCAGAGGAAACCCACGTGGTCACTGGGAGAACGTGCAACTCCACACAGACAGCACTGGAGAGGTTTGGATCAATCCCGGGTCTCTACCAGCTGCGCCACTGTGCCGCTCTGTGCATGGGTTAGGGGAAACAGATCACCTGTATCAGTCTCGCAGGCTCTGTAGGTATTATAGTTTCAACGAGAGTTCCGCTCACTCTTGTAAAGTCTAGAACGCAGACGCCCAGTTTGCTTCATCTCTCCACATCCGGCAATCCCCCAATCTCAGGAATCGACCGGCAAGTGAGAGGAGAGGGACTGGAAGGAGAACTGATGTTTGTCCAATTTGCCACCAAGAGGGTTAAGTAGCAAGTCTGAACATTTCAAAATGAAGTGAGTTTACAATATGCTCTTGAAGACAAACAGTGAGTCGAGGACTGCAGGAATAAAGACAATTAACACTCATCAACAGACTCCAGCAAAGAAAGCAGCCTCTGATGCTGCAATGACCAGCTCTGGGTAGTCTGATACTCTGAGTTTAGTTACTAAAGCCACAATCAAAATGGGTGGATTAACAAGTGTTCTTAGATTGAATAACTGCTGTGCAATTTGTCAATCCGAATTTTATTTTTAATTATACTCATCATTACTTAAAATAGTAAACTTGCACCTTCACATCTCCCAAAATCCAAAGATTTTTAAAGCTGAAGAAGTATTTTCAAAGTCTGGCCACTGATAGTGTCAGAAACACAGGAGACAATTGATAAACAGCACAGTTCCACACAAGCACTTTGACAATGACTGGACAATACGTTTTGATTGTATTATTTGAGGGATTATATATATATATTATCCAGCATAATTATTTTCCAAATGAGTGCAAAATCATTTACATCCACCTTAGAGTCATGGTGCTAAACAGCACTATAACAGGATGATCAGCCATGATCACAATGAATGGCGGTGCTGGCTCGAAGGGCCAAATGGCCTCCTCCAGCACCTATTTTCTATGTTTCTAACCAATGTCCAATTCACTCAGTGATCAATAACAATAGAAACTTCACACTGTGTACAGAATCACTGAGCCTTTGCATTTGTGCTGGATAATAACAAGACCAACCTGGTTAGCACCACCAACCAGTCTTGCTTCCTATTTTTCCAATTATTCTTTATCAATCGAGTATTTATGTTATGAATGCCAACACTGAAACATTTCCATTGCCCGGCCACATGGGGCTCTCCAAGTCCTCCCGTCATTACATTGAAATGATCTTTCTCATGCAGCTACTGATTTTTTACCAATTGTGATAAATCTATCTCCTCCAGGTATACAATTTCTGGGTATTTATTTCAATAAATAACCTGTCTTGTCACATGGACAAACACAGTTTAAAGAGTTTGTAATTGTGACACAGTTGAGTAATCTCAGCATCGTGGTATAAAATCCTCAGCCCCCATTCCAGCCCTGAGCTGCGACCAGATTTCAGCAAACAAGAGCAAAAGATGCTGCTTACAACCTCTGAGTTATTTCAGGTGGGGATAAGATTGGGTTCAGCTGTCAGAATAATTGGATAGTCTGCCATTAACCTCTGTGCGCTCCTGTGTTAAAAGTGACCTGATGGGGTGAGGCAGCAGAAGGGCTTCAGGGACCTGATCCCACCAATTGTTAATGCCGATTGTTGCCAGGCCAAAGAGAGGATGAAACCTGGTATATAAATATCAATCAAATCCCTATTAATAATTGCAAAAATAGCAGCATGCCAAAAGCTACCAGTTGTTATCTGATGCCTGTGTTTGAGATGTCAACAGATTATAGCCACCAATTCATTCCCAAGTATTCATTGTTCCCTTATTTCAATTGCAGCATAACAAGTGACCATGAGCCAGCCCCGGCGACAGCTGTAACATTACCTTGCTTCAGGTCAGAAGGTTAGGCAGAATTCCTCCACAATCAATGAATGGCCAACCTTCTGATTGCATCCTGACAGTGAGGAGGTTCCCTTGAGATGCTGATGGGAGTTTTATCTCTCAGCCCTATTCAGTAGTGAACCCTGCACTCAATAATCCAACACTCTGCGGTCTCTCAGTGCAACTGAGTGGCAGGAGGCGACTGCCGGAGTGACATGTTGGGTAGAGTTTGGCAAAGTCCCACAATGAACAGTGCCGTTGCACCCAGAATCATGTGGTGAGTGATGGATGATATGGGCCAGTACTCTTGAGAAGACATTTCAGCAGTGATTGTAGCAATGGCTACACCCACATACCACATAACTAAGCAAATGTGTAGTTTCAGTCATTTCCCTGCACCCAAGTTCCTAACTAGGAACACAAAGTCTGATATCTAATCATTTCTCCAGAGGTTGTGAATTTTAAGAAAGATCAGAATGATTTATAATAAGTCAATAATTTTCAAGAAATCCCAAAAGCATAAATAAAAATGTAATGTAAGAGATTTGATGTAACAAATCGCTAAAGTAGACTGAAACCGAGCAACTCCTAATATACTATTTTCCAACATTTTCATGCAATTAATTGAAGTTTGCATGTCACACCAGTACAATTATAAACCAAGTGCTGCTCAATATGATGCTTCAGTGTAAACTAGGTGACTGATGTGGTACGATTAGGAATAGTGTAGAGAATGACTAGTTAGGAACTGGAGAGAGTCTCTCTGGAAATCAGGTGCAATTTTCCGAGATTGGAGCTAAGGTAAAAGTTGGATATCGAGAGAGTTTTACAGTGAATCCAATTCAGTGCGTTCTAAATGATTCCCCAGTACTTGACATTTCTCAGCACTCCAGAAAGCAACTAAAACCATCAGGTAAAATTATAACTCTAGTATTATTACATTTGAATCATTAATGAATGTAGAATAGAGGATACATCTGTAAATCAATGCTTTTGTTTTATAAACTAAACATATTTTATGTATTGCATGGACCATGGGCTTTCATGTTGTGATACATTCTTCCCTTCTCCCTTTCCTCTTTCTGTCCCTCTCTTGACATCCTCAACCCTTCCTCTGTCCTCTCTCCATCTTTCTTTCTCTCTCTTCTACCTCCCTTCATATTCTCCCTCCCCCCCCCCCCCCCCCCCCCCCCCCCCACCTTCTCCCTCGTACATCTCTATCTCCCCCCATCACCTAAACCTCCCACCCAAGCTACACTTTCTTTCTTAGATCCCTGATCCCCAGCAGATTACAAGGGCAGCAAAACTTAGATTTATGAGACATTGGCAGTTCAGGTCATCTTCCTGCTAAAGCAGCTAATGGTCGATGAGCTTGGAACAGCACCCTGGGGAGTTCCTGCAGTGATGACCTGGAGCTTGGAGGATTATCCTCTGACAGCCATGCCATCTTCCCTTGTGCATGGTTTGACTTCAACCAATGAAGTGTTTTCTCTTTGGTGTCTATTACCTTCAGTTTTACCGGAATAACTTTATCCCACGGTCAATTAATTGCTGCTTCGATGTCAAGAACGACAACTTGCTCCTCACTTCTAGATTTCCCTTTGTTGAACCAATGAATGAACCAAGACAGTGCAAGGTGTGAAGCCAAGTAGTTCTGGCAAAACCCAAGACTACTTAGAGTCCAGTCAATGGATCAATGAGGGCAGCTGTGGAGCAATACCAGCAACACCATCCATCAGCTTAGTGATGATTCAGGGTAGACCAACCACAAGGTAATTTGGCTGAGTCCTTGTTTTGGTGGGCAGTACATACCTGGCAACTTTCCATGTTGTCACATGGATGCCAGTGATGTAGATGCACTTGAACCTCTTGTCTCGAGATGCAATAAGTTCTGGAGTTCAAGTCCTGAACACTGTAACCAGAATGTTATTAGATCTAATCGCCTTTGTTTTATCCAGTGTTCACGGTCATTTTTAGTTGAGGCCTGGTTGTTGGATTGGTGATTACCTCAGTTGGAAGCTGGCCTGAAGAGGTTGGGAATGCACCAGGTTTGTCTGTTGCCGCTCCAGTGTGGACTGCTGGTATTGTGGTGGATGGGAATGTTCTTAAAGCCTCCTCTTCCCATGAATTGTTTAGTTGTCCATCGTTCTCGAATGGATGTACTTGGACTTCAGAACTTCAATCTAATTTGTTGATTGTGGGATAGCTCAGCTCTATCTGTTGCATTTTAGTATGTGTGTAAGCGAAGAACACCATACTACATCTCCTATACAACCATGATTGGCCATCTGGCTTGATGGTAGTGGTGGACTGATAGAAATACTGTGGCAGTGATTCCACCCATAATCATTGTAAAATCAGCCCGACCAAACCTGTACCTGTGACACCTCTCACAGTCCCAGTCTATGTCAATCTTCCTGATAGTGCAGTACATTTCTGGATTGTTCTGAAGTATTCTGAATATAAAAGTTGTGCTTCTTAGGTGAAGGTACACAGTGTACCAGCTCCTCTAGACTGTTCAAAACAAGATTGATGTACAGTAGTCAATAACATTGCAGGAGCTGCTGCATGTGTTGTGTAGTTGCACCATTTTGTCCACACAAAGGGCATAGTATAAAATCAAAGGGGTTTGGGGTCATCTAGAATCTTTGAGAGTAAGTTGGTGTAAATAGTCATTGAACGTCATTGGCATTTTTCTAAAAATTGCTTTTGCCACGAACCTTCTCTCTAACATCATTCAGAACGCTCACCTGCATAGCTGCATAGACCTGCAACAGGTCTAAACCTGTTTCACAGTCCAGTCCCATCCCCCCAGTCCAATGCCTAGACATTGTTGGTGTAGTCATCTCAGGCAACCTACATCTTCTCGACAAATCAACTTAATCAAAGTTTGCAGAAGTGTTCAATAGACAATAGACAATAGGTGCAGGAGTAGGCCATTCGGCCCTTTGAGCCAACACCGCCATTCAATGTGATCATGGCTGATCATTCTCAATCAGTACCCCGTTCCTGCCTTCTCCCCATACCCCCTGACTCCGCTATCCTTAAGAGCTCTATCCAGCTCTCTCTTGAATGCATTCAGAGAATTGGCCTCCACTGCCTTCTGAGGCAGAGAATTCCACAGATTCACAACTCTCTGACTGAAAAAGTTTTTCCTCATGCAGCTACAAACTCCACAATTACAAGTAGCATTCATTAGCAAAGAATGGAGATTGTAGGGGGCCTGATGATGAGTGGGGTGTTGTGGGGGAGGTGCTTGGTGTGGAGAATATGAATTGGAGGTCATGACAACTAATTTTCTGCGACATCTGAAAGAAGTGACAAAGGGACAAGTAACTCAAACTGTTTCTACCGTGTACTTGTCTGCCCACGTAGAGATCATCTGGGTAGCAGTATATTAAAAAAACACTTAGAAACATAGAAAATAGGTGCAGGAGGAAGCCATTTGGCCCTTCGATCCAGCACCACCATTCATTGTGATCATGGCTGATCATCTACAATCAATAACCCGTGCTTGCCTTCTCCCCATATCCCTGGATTCCACTCGCCCCTGGAGCTCTATCTAACTCTCATTTAAATTCATCCAGTGAATTGGCCTCCACTGCTCTCTGTGGCAGAGAATTCCACGAATTCACAACTCTCTGGGTGAAAAAGTGGCTTCTCACCTCAGTTTTAAATGGCCTCCCCTTTATTCTTAGACGTAGCAAACTATTGGAAGTGGGAGAAAATATGATGTTTGTTGAGACATTGTAACAGAGTAATAATAATACCAAGGCTTCAGATGCAGGACAGAAATAATTTTAGGCAAGACAAGGATAAGAAATTCTGTAAAACAGAAAATAAGAAGTCAAAGCATAAATAGAAGGACCTCAAATAACTTTGGTCAGATTGGCTCTTTTAAATACCCTAAAACCAACAAAACTACATGTTTCATAACAATAGGTAGACACAAAATGCTGGAGTAACTCAGTGGGACGGGCGACATCTCTGGAGAGAAGGAATGGGTGACATTTTCGGTCGAGACCCTTCTTCAGCCCAGAGTCAGGGGCCCTGACATTAGTCTGAAGAAGGGTCCCAACCCGAAAAGTCACATATTCCTTCTCTCCAGAGATGCTGCCCGTCCCGCTGAGTTACTCCAGCATTTTGTGTCCATCTTCGGTTTAAACCAATAATTGCAGTTCCTTCCTACATGTTTCAGAACAATAATTCATATCGAGGTTATCGTAGATGCAGGATTTATTACGGCCTTCTACCTAGGGGAAAGCTGTCAGCAAATTGAACCATTTTCCGGCAGGATATATGTGTTAAATGGGTCTCAACAAAAACTTTCCCTCAACAGTAAAGACATCAGTACAGGTAGGAGAGGCTCACGTGTTCCTGTTCAAACCTGGACATATATTGGAGCAACCTTTAGAACTGATTTCTGGAGACCCTTTTTCTTTAGACTCCCATCTCTCCCTAAGATGCCAACGTTATCTAAGATACAAATTCCAACTGCAGGTACCTGAAATAAAAATAGAAATGGTTGGAAATACTCATCAGATCAGGCAGCATCTGTGCAGGGAGAAAAATAGAGTTAACGTTCTAGACTGATGACCTTTCATCATGGCCTAAAATGTTAACTCCATTTCTATCTCCAGGGTGAATATTTCTAGCATTTTCTGTTTTTATTCCTTGTGTTACTCACTGGTCTACAAGTTGGAAACTGATACATTTATGCCACTTCTCGTTTTATGTTCCTTACCAGAAGGTGATCCATGTTAATGTAAGAAGATAACTGCAGATGCTGGTACAAATTGAAGGTATTTATTCACAAAATGCTGGAGTAACTCAGCAGGTCAGGCAGCATCTCGGGAGAGAAGGAATGGGTGGCGTTTGGGGTCGAGACCCTTCTCCAGACTGAAGGTGATCCATGTTAATGTATGACTCCCCCACTACCTCTCACATGGTCTCTTACTCTGAGTAGCAAATCTCTTATTTGGTTATGATAAACATCCTTTATCAATCTTGTTATATCCTCAACAAACTCGTGATGTATTGGATTTCTGCAACACCTGTCCCCTCTCTATGCTACCTGGTAACACAATGATTTCCTAAATGTATTGTTACTGCTTCCTTGATAATGGGTTGCAGCAGTTTCACAACTGATGTTGGTCTGGCTGGTATGGCTGGTATGGCTGGTCTGCAGTGCAGTGTGATACACAACATGCTGGAATAACTCAGCCACACAGACTACTCTCTCTCTCTCTCCCTCATTCTGTGAATTTGTACAAAACGTAAAGGTGTTCAATCCACCAGGGTCTTCATAAAATCTAAAAGTAATTGTGAGGTTTCTACTATTGTATCTACCGTCTCTACGACAAACTTTGTTATCACCCGTGAATGTGGGTCATGCACTGCTTTGATGAGCTTTACTAAAGTCACATCATTTACCTTTGTTAAGATTAATTACTTTTGACTACACTCTCTCTGGATTAGAGGGTTCACGCTCATTAGGGTTTGTTGACTTTATACTCCAGTGCAATAACTTATGCAAAATATTTTATTAACTTCTCAGTATTCCTAGCTGTATCTTTTCCTCTCAAGAGATCCCTACTTACTTTAGCTGTTGTCTTTTTATATATTTGTAGAATTGTGTACCTTTTTTGTGTGCTAATTTTAGAGATATTCCCTTTCTTTGGTTGTCCTTTGCATGGTTTTTATAACTTAAGACTACTAAGGACGACTGCACAATGAAGATAAAATAAGAGTGGATTCTCATTCAAATGAAAATTAAGATGCTTATGATGGCGTTGAGAACAGCGGTAGTCCTCAGGTTTACAAGACTAGTGGAACCTAACAAAGGGTAGCCACAGAATACTAGCAAGGGAAAAACATGGTCCACAGTGTGTTTACTCGTCGTATATTAATCTACATGTTTTCTATAACTATCTAGCTTTACTACTTATTATTTAATTCTCTTGTGTTATAATCTAGAAGTCGTGGATCCAGTTATAGAATCAGAATATTATCCGTGCCAAGGCTAATCCGTAAACCCAGCAGGTGGAGGAGGAACTGCAGATGCTGAATTAACCCGAAGATAGAAAGGAAAAGCTGGAGTAACTCAGCGAGACAGGCAGCATCTGTGGAGAGAAGGAATGGGCGACGTTTCGGACCTGAAACGCCGCTGAGTTACTCTAGCATTCTGTGTCTATCTTCCATAAACCCAGCAGTCACGGGGAAATGAAAGATACAAGCCTAGAGGAGAAATTTGAAGGAAGGGGTTTCAATGGGACCGCTGCAATTGTCTTGTTCATCTGTCGGGGGGAGAGGAGAGGAGAGGAGAGGAGAGGAGAGGAGAGGAGAGGAGAGGAGAGGAGAGGAGAGGAGAGGAGAGGAGAGGGCGGCGAGCGGCTCAAGGGGCCGGTGGCGAATGAGCCGTGGGATTTAATGCTGACCACTTGTCCGAGACTTGAACGAACTTGCCCCAACGCTTTCAAATATCAATTCCCCCGTGTAAATTGTCATTTGACAAGACACTGGAGGTGTAGATCTGTGGAAACTGTGTGTCCAGGAATCTCGGAGGAGAAGGAGTTGAAGCGGGAAGTAACTAATGTAACATGTATTGTTCAGGATAGTGTTGATCCGCTGTTGGCTGGTGGTCGTGGCTTGGACCAAGGTGTATAAAGTGATCAGATGCAGATCTAGTGTCAGATACCTCTCACCTGTACCTGCTCAGCAACACCACGGATACGATATTAGTTTCACACAATGCTGGAGTAACTCAGCAGGTCAGGCAGCATCTCAGGAGAGAAGGAATGGGGAAAGTTTCGGATCGAGACCCTTCTTCAGATTGATCAATCTGAGGAAGGGTCTCGACCTGAAACGTCACCCATTCCTTCTCTCCTGAGATGCTGCCTGTCCCGCTGAGTTACTCCAGCATTGTGTGAATAAATACCTTCGATTTGTACCAGCATCTGCAGTTATCTTCTTATAAAATATTAGTTTGCCGGAGTATTTTAAATTTTTTACAAAATCCAGAATACAAAATTATTAATCCTACTTATATATTTTTTAAATCTCACTCTCGTTGTCAAAAGAAATGAAAGATATTTCCGTGGCACTGGTGAGATGCGACTTCAAGCCGCGGTTAGTGGAGCCAGTGGTACATTGGAGCGGATAAAATGTGCAGGAAAAAAGTGCAGATGCTGGTTTAAATCGATGGTAGACACGAAAAGCTGGAGTAACTCAGTGAGTCGGGCAGCATCTGTGGAGAACATGGATAGGTGACGTTTCACAGAGTGCTGGAGTAACTCAGCGGGTCAGGCAGCATCTGTGGAGAGAAGGAATGGGAAAAGTTTCGGGTCGGATTCCAGCCGTGACAAGCAAACAGGAACATGGGTCGCAGCAGCAAGTTTACATTGGCCTCCCCCCTCCCCTACAGAACATGGAAAAGTACAGCACGGGGACAGGCCCTTCGGCCCGCAACGCCTGATGCTAGGATAAACTAATCTCCCCTCCCCGCACATGACTCACTGTGGGATAGCAGGACTAATCAAACTAATTACAAATCAAAAGACCCATAGATTTATTCGTTACATTTAGCTCTTCGGGCTAAGGGAATCGAGGGATTATGGGGAGAAGGCCGGAGCCGGGATCTGACTTTGGATGATCAGCCGTGATCACATCATGTGAGCTGGACTCATATCCTGCTGCTCTTTCATCCCCCCTCTCCCTGTCCCACCCCACCCGCTCCCTGTCTTCCCCCCCCCCCCCACCCGCTCCCTGTCCCCCCCTCCCCCCCCGCTCCCTGTCCCACCCCCCCTCTCCCTGTCCCACCCCACCCGCTCCCTGTCCCCCCACCCCCCCCCCCCCGCTCC